>NW_020955806.1:0-177162 GCF_003031625.1 Empidonax traillii
AAGGTGTTAAGAACCTCAACCTTTACCTCATCTTTGCTGACTATGTTCCCCCCAATGAAAAATGAAAAACCCCCAAAGAATGGAGGTTTTCCTTGTCCCTCCTTTTGCTATCGATGTATTTGTAGAAACACTTCTTGTTATCCCTAACAGAAGTGGCTAGATTGAGTCCAAATTGTGCCTTTGTCTCTCTAATTTTCTTTCTACATGACCTAACTATATCCTAAACTCTTCAGAAGTAGCCAGTCCTTTTTTCCATAGTAGGTAAGCTCTCTTTTCCCCCCTTATTTCCTTTAAAATCTCCCTGTTTAGCCAGGTTGGCCATCTTCCCCCCACAGCTTGCCTTTCAACATACTGGGACAGCCTGCTCCTGTGCATTCAAGATTTCCTTCTTGAAGCATGTCCATCCCTCCTGGACTCCTTTGTTTTCAAGGTTGTTTCCCATAGTCCCCTCTGAACCAGTCTTCTGAGTAGGCTGAAATCTGCCCTCCGGAAGTCCAGGGTAGAAGTTCTATTGATGGCCCTCCTTTCATCCCTGAGTATTGAAAACTCCATTATTTCATGGTCACTGTGCCCTAGATGGCCTCTGACCATCACATCTCCCACCAACCCCTCTCTGTTTGTGAACAGCAGGTCCAGCAGGCCCCCACCTCTGGTAGGCTCATTTACAAGCTGGAGCAGGAAATTATACACTCGAGGAATCCCTGAGACTAACTCTTCTCTGCTGTGCTGAGTTTCCAACAGACATCTGGCAGGTTAAAGTCACCCATAAGAACAAGGCCTGGCAATCTTGAGACATCCACCAGCTACTTGTAAAATAATTCATCACCCTCATCATCCTGACTGGGTGGTCTATAACAGGCTCTCACCAGGATGTCAGCCTTGTTTGCCTTCTCTTCGTTCTGATTCACAGGCACTCAACATTATTGTTACTGACTTCAAGTTCTACAGAGTCAAGAGACTAATGTATAGAGGTGAGTAGCACAAAAATATATATATAGGAAAAAATTAATTTTCCTCTTAAGATTTAGGTTTGTACAGAATGCTATAAATGAAGCCTGAAGCTCAATATTAAACCCTTTTAAAAGGCCACATAATCAAAATCTTGAATTACTCTCCCTTGAAGAAAAAGTATTCCTTCTCTTTAGAGAGTGAGATCACATTACTGTGAAAAAATGTGATTTGTGTAACTAAAGAATATATTATTATGCATTAATGCTAGTTAGTTGAACTGAGAAGGCAGAGGTTGAATTTCTTGACTTTCACATAGGCCAAATAAGCTTTAATAAATTTAAGCAAGTGTTGTACTATGGATGTATGTGGGAAGAAAGATAATCTACTGGTAACCAGGTTTAGCAGGTCATGCTTTTAGATGCTGTCTAAAGCAATGTTCCATTAAATATTTTACTGAAAAAGATGCCCTTCTGCACAGCAAACACATAGCAACATTAGACCTACCTGCTGAATATAAAGTTGCACTAAAGCAACAGAACAAAAAGTGTTTTCCCAGACAATTTGACTTTTCCAAGACTTTTACAACATAAACTGAGTGTAAAAACTATGACCCTGACAGATAATAAGAAAAAGTGCTTATGGGATTTTCAAGATGTCAGAATAAATATAAGAGCCTCAAATAAGAACTACATGATGTAGTATTATCAGTAGCAACTTGTATTTGCATAACATACAAATTAATATGTGGGTTGTTTTTCCTGAGATTTAGTGCTAAGTGTGCCCTGAATGGGAATTAGAGAGTTTCCAGAAATTTCTAGCAACTTAAATAAGTGCAGAATATTAATGGAAAAAATAGTCTAGGTGGTACTTAATGACTCCCATAGGCTTAAATTGAAGGGCTGAACACTTTGCCAGCAGACCAAAACTGACTAATTCTTTTGGCAATTTTAGGAGAACTGAGGGAGATGTGGTCTATGGAACTCTTTCCTCAAGTGTTGAGACTGTGAAGTACTTCAACTCTTTCAAAACTTTTAGCCTGGGGAAAAAATATTGTAAAAAATGGAAACAGCTTATCAGTGGAATAAAACAGCAATGTTTTAAAGCACTAGGGATTCCAGCTAGAATTTTTTTGTACTCAGGAAATCTGAGTGAATTTTAGAGAAGAATTCATATTGCTGGAAATATCGGTAAGGCTACTATTCCTCATCCGTTTTCACCCAGATATTTCCATATCTTTCAGTATTGGTTGCTAGGTCACTACTTCTGTTCACCTAATTCAAATTCTTCCTGTATAAATAATGCATTGGCTTCTTACAACAAATGCTTTCCACAAACCATCACATTTTTATCATGTTGCTGCATTTCGAAGAACATATCATCACGTTTCCTGTTTATGCAGGAGTGCTTCAGGTTGCAGCAATTTTAGATAAGAGGGGTTTAAAGTCTTCATGCTACTTGAAGTTGTTTTAGCTTTTAGGTAAAACTAAACAGTACAAGGAGCAGTCACTGAAGTCACATAGAAGGATTTTGTTTGAGTGGCCACTGACTCAGACATGTATTGTTTACTTGTTAAGTATATCTTTAAATAAAGAGGATAGTGTAAAAAGCAGCAGTGTTGGACCACTTACAAAATCAAACTTAATTTCTAACTACTAGGTCCATGCCATCCTTACCTACTCTCTTTTTACCATTTGTGAGATAATGTAATATTGTAATATTGTAATATTTCCATATATGCTAAGAGTAATTTCCAATTGTTTCATAACAAGCCTTAATTATCAGGATACTTTCTTATAAATTTAGATATGTTTTCTAGACATTGTGTTGTATTTAGATATCATACTGCCAAGGTTGTTATGTCTAAAGTTTTTATATATTTAATGGCACAAAAATGTTTACTTACATTTTAAAGTACTGGTTTCTGATCATTCTAATACTTCTATTGATTTTCTTCAAGGATAATTACAGATTTTATTGGCATTATGAAATCTTTCTCATTAATCCAGCCCTTGCTCAGAATGTTGATCTGAGAGTTTGTGCTGCTTAGTTGAAAACAAGACTACGATTAGATGCTCACCACTGACAGCTTGCAGTATTAGAAACTTTAAATGTGGTACCTTATAGTTATAATTGAGTACAGCATCATACTGACACATTTCCTTATAGCAAAAGTGGCAGCATAGGTGGTAAAAGATCTGGTTTAGTAAACCAGTACCTTCCCTTCACAACTGAATGGTAGGAGTGAAACAAGTCTTTTATTCTAGAATATAAGATATCACATGAAATAAGGCAATGGGCTAGTTAATGAAGACAGCAAAATGAGAAGCCTAAGCATAATATTCAATAAATTTCATTTTCTCACTAGGAACTTCTTCCTTAGAAAGGCATTTTGTTGAGCATCTGTTTATCTCATTGTTTCCAGGCACAAAATAGTATCCTAATTACAAATATTTGTTTCATATTGTTTCACAAATATTTTTGCCCTGAATGTTGTTCCATTAGAACCAATATTTCACTTGTAAAACATCCTAAACAACTACAAAATCAAGGAGTGAAGGCTTTTTTTGTGAGTACCTAATACAAATTTAATAAAATCTCCTGGTTCATATATCCAGAGACAGAGCTTAGCACTACTCAGTGCTCCTTCTTCCTGAGACGTTAACCAGTCATAATGTTTCAAGAAAAAGAAGACCAGTCCATAATTTTTCTAGCATTAAATTAATATTGGAAAGCTGCTGTACCTGGCAGCACAGTTTGGGATTCCACAGACATCATGTTCAACAAAAATTGTTAAATTAAAACACCTGTAAGTGGGGTCATTGACCACTGTTTCTTAGGCAAAATTCCGAAGTCAAGTAAGGTTACTTAGACAAGCACGTGTGCAGACAGTCACAGCTTCACTGGAGAAAGATTTGAAATGTCTAAGAAGCTAACAGTCCTTGCAGCTCAGCATCAAAATGGCACAAAACAGCTGAGCAAAAATATGGGAATAAATATTACATAAGCTCCAGATACTCCTGGGAGCTTCATTCACTTTACAGATAATAATATCAACTCCCCTAGATCTGAAAAAGTCTATTTTTAAACTAAAGGAACTATTTATAAACCTGTCCTGAATCAAGAAGTCCACGTGTGCATTAAATTTGAATAGCGTGATGGGCCTGTGGGTTTTGCTTCTCATTAGCAAATTTAACCTTATGCTGCAGGTGGTGATGCAGGGAAAGGAGAAGGACTTAAAGCCCACATTCAGTCTTTTAGCTTTAAGCATATGTAAGAAAACCTTTCTCTTTTCTTAAGCCGATAAAAGATCTTGTACTACTTTGTTGTTTTCATAAAACCTCATTCAAGTGTACACTTCTGTCACATTATAGAAGGATTTTTCAGACCTTCTATCACCTCTTTGGGTCACTAACGAAACCAGCAGTGTAATTACAGACATGGCAACTGCCTACAGCTTTAATGATGTCAGGCAGAGAACTTGTTAGCACTGAGGAGAGTACTAAATATTTGCGGTTTAAACTCATTTACGATCTTACTAAGGTAGAAATTCTTAATGTCATAGACAAGTTAAGATACTGAAATGAACCTAAGTAACCTCAACTTTTAGCTGCAGTTAATAGAAATTCAGGGAGACGGGTCTTATAAGGCTGGACAGCTGGAGAACTGCATAACAATATGTTTGAGATATATTGAAGAATAGATTTGTTAAAGGGCAAAATATGAGAATAATCCATATTGTATTGCTCTATTTCATTGTTCTGCAAGTTGAAGAAAATTTTACATGATCAGCACAGCATAAATGAAAGATTACTAATGCACTCAGAAAACAAAATGTTTTACTGTATTTAGAATAATTAGCACACAGAATCTTCCAATGAAGCTGCAGCAACAATTAAACTTGAAATGCCTATGCCATCTTCTGGCCAAGAAAATCAGATGCATGAATGAGTAATTGGCCGAAAATGGCAGTGACAAATTGTGTAGTATTCAGAATAAAGGAATGGTTGGGTATCAGGTCCAAGTTGACTGTAACCTAACAGTATGCAGATGTGATTAAGTAGTTTTGCAGGTATGCCGAACAACATACAGTTTTCTGTGACTTTATCACCTACCATCTTTTTCTGCAGACCCATGACACGCATGCAAGTGAGACAGCTATTGCTCTCCCTCTTACAGCCTAAAAATATTTGTCAGTGCTATTCTTGGTGGTTCAGTCATGAGAGGAAAGTGATGTGAGTTTACTGTCAGGCAGAGAAAGGAATTGAATCCATATGCTGGATGAGTGCTACAGACTTGGGGATGTACCTTGCCTGTGGCAGTTTTGTATGACATGCCAGGTCTGCTCTGAAGATGTGTCTTATACTGGACCTCTCACTTGATAGGAGTACTTAGTTTGTACTAGGCAGTAGAGTTAGTAGGTGCATGGGATATTCAATATCTCAATACTGGCAAGACTGAGGTGTTCCTCATTATGCCAACAAGGATAGCGCTATCTGCTGGATGAATTTATGTGACATGAAATATAAAGCACCTAAGGAAAGCAGCACTAAAGAAAAAGCCTGGTCTACCATTGTCCATTTAGGCACCTAAAGTAGGAGCAGGTAGGAGTTGACTGAAGATATTTTGTGATCCTGAACTTAAAAAATCTAGAGGTAGTCAAGGTCTGGGTCTTTTTTAAGGACTTCTAAAAAATGTCATTTCAAAAGTACTTCAAATAGCTCTCAGAGCTACAGTGCATCTCAGGATACACTCATCTTTCTGTTACATTATGCAGTGGCAGGAAATATTTTGCTTGGAGATTTTACATAGTAGGTCCATGTCCAAGATATTTTGCTTTAGAATCAGCAGCAAATTGAACAAAACTTCTGTTCTTTAACAGAAATGTCTAAAATTTTATCACAGTAATATCTAGCTAACACATACTTACTTTGGTAGCAAGGTTGTATTAAACTGGCATTGTCATACAGTTTTATAGTTTTAAAACATAGAAATAAAAGATGAAAGGGACTCTTGTCAGCCAGCCAAGAGTGAACTAAGACATAACATAAAATATCATGAAGGCTTGTAATGAAATTGAAGTGAATCAACCTGCTGTCTTGCAGGTGAAAGTTAGAAACCAGGGCAGGCAGATGTAGTGGTGGATGTCTCAAATTCTGTGCCCCTGGTTTTGGCTCTGGCATCTGCCTGGACTGTTCTTTCTACAGTTCACTGGGCAGGTGTGTTTTCAAGGTCAGGATATCTATCCCCTTTGAACATCAGCCTCTTCTGCCATAATGACAATATTTCAGAGATCAAATAGATTTGCCTGAATAACTTATCCACTTTTACAGAAGGGAATTATATTACCGCTTCTGATTTGATCTTTTCTATCTTTAATTTCTATGATTCATTTGGGAGAAAAAAAAATCTGTGGACAGCCTGTTCTCTAACAAGGTGTTGCCTAGATGTTACAGAACACTGAGGTTCAGCAAGCTGTATGAAACCGATTAGAATAACAATACTGCTGATGTCAGAGATCATGCTACTGAACTGCATCACAGCAGAATCAGTGCAAGAGTACTTTCCCCCCTTCAATTCTATTTGCATTAGAGACTGGAAATAAATGGAAAGATGAAAATGATACTATCACAGTAATATCAGAGCTCAGACAAATAAAACTAATAATATAGTTCAGAGACTAAAACAAATGAAAGGGAAAAAGCAGGAAAAGAAAGAGAGGGATGCTTGTGAAATATAATTATGTTTTATATCTGTAAAAAATCTCACAGATCTGTCAGGATTAGTGCTAGAAAATGCGAGTATACCGTATATTCCCTTTCAAGTTCTAATACATATTTTGAGAAAACAAGTAGGAGAAAACAGGAAAGTGGAGGTACAACCTCATAACTGACAGGAGATTTCTATATGTATAAAATATTGCAAACACAAAACTGCTTTCCTGAATCTCTTTGAAATTTACACTTTTATGTAACAGGATTTTGTGCCTGAATTTGTCTATAGAATTATTCATGGGATGAAAAAGATGTTTAAAAAATTCTGGAGAGGACAAAATAATCCATTTTCTTTCTGTTATGACTAATAAAAGTATAGGTGGTCATTCAGCCAATGTATTTAACTACAGAGTCCACAGTAGACAGCAAAGATAATGCCATGGGTTCATAAAACAATTTTCCCAGTTGTTTGTCCTAAAATCAGCAATGGTAGGATATCTCCCAAAACAGTGGAAAATAGCCCTATAGAAAATATCACTTATATATAGTTAAATGTGTTTACTCTCCCTTCCTCTACGCATTCTCTATTTTGCTATTCCTTTTCTTCCTTTTTTGTTTATTCCATCATTAGGTCTTTTCTCTCTTTACTGCTTTACAACACAAAATCTTTTACATTTCTGACAGAAGCCTTTTTCCTCCCTGCATTTCCCTCCTTTCCTTTCTTCTTTGTTGCCCCAAGTTCCTTAAAAAAAGGTGAGAAGACACAGATGATTATCATACTACACTTCCATCTTATTAGTTTTATGATTTTTAGAGTGTATTCCATTGTGTCATTATCAAAGACCCAGGTGCCTACAGTAATTACTCCCTCCCCTTCAGTTCTTCATTTTCTTTATTGTGCTACAGCAAAAATCAAGTTGAATGTTCCCAGACCAGAGGGGAGCAAGCGAAATGGAATGAAGTATCACGGGGAATTCACTAGAATATGTGCTATTTTAATTACAATATTAGTGAGATTTGTTTATAAAAGTAAATGATGGTATCAAGAATTGTTGCTCTTCTATAGCATCAGAAATGTATTTTGTACTGGAAACTAAAAGCAGGGAAAATAGGTGGAACTTCTATATGTGTGGTGGGAGGGTGAAGGATCTTAATACCCATCTACTCTACTATCTGCCTTTTCCTCTTTAGGAGGAACAGATAATCAAATCCAGGAAATGGGATATGGGAAAAACCTCTGGATTAAAAGAGAGTGAAGACCCCATGATGCATAGATCCTTTCCTCCGTGAAAAGATTTAAAAACCTTGTGAAATTTGCTATTGGACCAAAATTGACTGTTCCAGTCCAAGAGCAGAACACCTACACTATCTGCCTGTGCCTGTGTATATCCACAGCCTGCCAGGAGAATCCCCTTCTTAGCACATACTTTTATAATTTGATGGGCACCCACACCATCTGCAGGGTGTAAAATATGATAAGAAATACAAATTAAACCTAAACTGGTTACACTGAGTGTCATGCAAATTCAAAATATGACAAAACAATAATTGAGGTTTCAGACAATTATCTTAGAGCAGATTATCTGGATTGTTGCAGCAAGCAATTAAAATTATATAGCCCTGAAAATTTAAGTGTGTCAAAAGCTTAGAGGCATTAGTATATTCTCCCATTGTATTATTCAAAGCAAAACTGATTTAGATATAGGATACTGTTATAAGAAATTAAGGAAGTAGATAGTTTGTTCCTTATTGCCCTGATTCATACCAGGAATAAACTATGATTTTTTACCACCTGTAAAGTATAATTGATTCAGAAACAATGGTTTTTTTGCTTATATTAGGTGTGTATTTTAAAATAACTTGCTGATTAAACCTACAATTGAAATTTTATATTAGACGAGAAAGAATGAAGACATTGCTCTACCTTAAGTAAAATCTGTATTTTAATTTGTAACAAAAAAGTTGCTGGAAATATGTACTTTATCTGCACCTAAACTTTTTTTCTTTCCCTAAAGATCCTGAAATGGATGCCAACAAATAAAATTCTCAGTTTTCTAATGATATTCTCATTGTTAGTAGCAATATTTTATAGAGAAGATGAAATTTAACATTTGTGGAATTTGAATGATCATAAAAATATTTTCATTTATGTTAAGGCCTTCCAGGCTTCTTATCTTTGTACAATTTAGTTTCTTCTTTACAAAAGCAATTTTCAACATAAATAAAACAACAAGGACAAACTGACTATAAAGAATTTATAGAACTTTTAAAAGTATTCTTAAGTCATTATTCCTTTATTTCTTAAAAAAAGTAAAGACATTATTTTTTTTTTTTTTCCCCCAGTGTTTCTTCTGGACAGCCTAAAATAGACACTGGGACTTCACTGCAGGCAAAAAATTAAAGTATCCTAAATTTATGCTAATACATTTGCAGTTTAGAATGATATGAGAAGTGCTGATGCACATGTACATCATCTAGTTAATCTTCAACAGGATATACTATTATACTTGTAGCTAATTAATATACTTCCACTTAAATTTTAACTGAATTATCAATGTTTTTGCTATCTGAATGATAAAACTTGCACAGATGTTGGCTCTGGGTCAACCAGGCTCTAGAAGAATGAGAAGGAGAATTAATTTATTGCTTGTTGATTCTTTCTTTATTTTTTTTCCCTGCATGATAGGATTTTTCATAGGCCACAGAAAAAAATTTCCCAGCAGTAATTATTTCAGAGGAGCTAGAAAAAGAAATAGTCAGGTATGATTGCCCATTGACATCACAGAAGATTTCTGGTACTTCCACACCGTACCTCATGTAAGTGGGGTCAACCCTTTAAAGGATTTTTCTTCTCTTTAGCAACTACTGACATACAACTCTAAATTTTTTCAATAAGGATATTGATTAATTAGAAAATTCATTAATTTTAAATTTAAGGCTTATTAGAAATAAAATGGAGTTTGGATTTGTGCCTTTTCTCTTAGTAGTATTAAATTAATTTTTTTACTAGGAGTTCTCTTACATGGAGATGTAATCTACCATATGCAGGAATTTGCCATGCAATTGCATCCTTAGAAGTAGGTTTTGGACTAGAAAATATTGGCTAGAATAATGACTTAGCTAACTCCACTGACAAGTTGAAGCATTGTAAGTAAGCAAATAAGTGGTTCTGTATATTGAATATAACTTATAATTATATTATTGAATTGTTACTCATCTCCATCTTGCTTAAGTTACTTGCCTATTCTCTGGGTTTTACTTTCACAAAGAGTGGTGTGGAATTTTTCAGAAAGCATTTTCTGTTGCTTAAGACTTTATTACTGAATGTAGTCAAAGGACATGAGACTATGGCACTAGCTAATAGGAAAGAAATATATAAATGATGTTGACTTTCAGTATGTATACAGGTCTTCAGATCTTATCACTCAGTGTTTTTATCTAACCTGTAGCACTAGACTGTCCAGTACAATGAAAGAAATTGCTGAAACCTATACTTACTGTCAAAAATATTGGATTTTGTATTATAGTAATTTCAGTGTGGTAGCATTTAAAAGCTCTGTTATGATATCTCATTTGAAGGATTTGTACCCATTGATTTTTTTATGACTCAGAAATATCCTAACTGCTCACTTTGAGAAATGAAACACAATTTGCAAAATTAAGTTCAATACCTCCAGTGTAAAAAATGTGAACCCTTTTACTGTGTGAAAACAAAACAGATTTGCAAAACTATATCATTATAATCTGAGTCTCATAACATTATATCTATAATATCTTGGCTGTTGGAGCTCCTTTGCTTTTTTAATGCCAATTTTTTTCTCTTATACTCCTTTCTGTCTTTGTTTTAATGCTAGGGAAAATCTTACCAAAAAAAAAAAAAAAAGCTTTTAAGAAAGCTGAAAAGTTATATATAGATAGCTAAATATAGTATCCTTTTAAATATTTAGTAAAAACTTTTCCAGTTCTCCCTCTGAACCTTACTGCTCAATTCCTCATCTTTTTTTAGGAACAGATTTTTAGTGTGCCAACCTACTTCATTATTTAACACAACTTAACAAAACAGAAGTCAACACTACTACTTATGAAACTAAAGAAGGCACCCAAAGAAAGGTCATATAGTTATCTCAATGAATATTAAAAAAAAATATATTTCCATGTTGAAAGGATGCCAAAAAGAAGAGGTTCTGTACAATCACTCTATATCAAAGATGCTGTGTATTTATGTTGTGTTACAAAACCTGATTTGAAGTTTATTGTGAAGAGGAATAAGTGGTAAGGAAGCCTTAGCTTCAGACTGAACAGTAACTTTCCATGCCTTTACTTTTTTGTATTAGGGAATAATCCTCTTATTTTTTAAACAATATCCTTGTAAAATACTCTACAGGTAACTGAATGCTGAAAAAAAGGGTGGGGAGTGTGGGAAAAGTGTCTTTCACATCTCGGCTAAAACCTCCTAGATTTTCTTACTTTAGTTTCTGAAAGATCTGTATTTAGCTTTGTATGTGAAAAGATTTCTTCAACATTTTTGAAAGACGGCTTGAGCTCCTCAGAGAGACACTTTAGCTCTTTCCATGTATGAGCACAAAAACATCTGCTTTAGCACACTGATGTATTTTTTAAAGTAACAGCAGAAGAGCTTCCCCTAAAGATCTGAAAATTCTTCACTCAAGACTAACAGCCTTCATTTATGTGGAGTAAAACTGATCAGTTCATGATGCACAAGTTAACTATTTTGGTAACACGTAAAAAACCTCCTTCTAACTCTTTTAGTGAAATTGTATGTGTCAGTTGCGATCATTGATGGGTAATAGTAGAATTTCTTGGCATTATAGTAATTTCCTGATAGACTTGAATTCATATTTTAGGAAAGCCCAAGGGGATTTTTTGTCCAATATCTGGGATAGTATAGTGCCAGTCCTTTACAGGGTTTCTAGGTATATTTTATTAACAAGCTAGGTTCCTGTAAATTTGGCGTGGAAGATGTTGACCTGGTCAGAGTTTTAAAATAGATCAGTCAACCTTCTTACAGTGAGCTCAGTCAATGAACCATGTAAGACAGAGAACAATGAAAATAAGCCAGTTTCTCCCTGCCTTGTACTACAAGGCATATCCTTTCTTCCAGTATTGATTACAGTCAGTTCAAGGACTATGATGGTCTCCTATGGTCCTCTTCTCATTTCTTAGGCCTGATCTGTTTTCTGCTCTTCTCAGGCATCTCAGCTCTGTCAGCAGCTGCAAGCTTTTTTCTTCTTGATGCCTTCCTATGCCTTATCTTCCAGTTGGCTGGTACTTGCTTTTATTGACCCTGGCCACCTGCTTCTGATGGAGAGACTCATTTCCTCTTTCTTCTGGGAGATAAACCCTCACCCATATATGCCTTTACTAACAAAGTGTGGTAGGCAGAGTGAGGAGAAAAGTAAAAAATACCTTTAGTCAGACTTAAGGGAGTAAAGAACAGTACTAAAACTTTTCGTCTTCAAGACAGCTCCTGAAAATCTTTCTTTTAAGTCTGCAAGGAATCAAAAACTTATACCAAACTACTAAGTACGACAAAGGAACAAACACATCCAGCCTTTTTCTTCCAGATTAAGAAATTACTTAGTTATACTTACGTGGACAGTACTTACTTAGAGATTCTCAGTAGAGTTATGAAAGTCAGAAGGTGTACAAAGCAGAATCAGTATCAAAGGATCAAACCAAGTATTGTTTGGCTTTTTCATCAGTGATTTGAACAAAGAGTACCTCCTCAGCAAGTTTGCTGAACAAAAAGCTGGGATGAGTGGTCAATACCCCAGAATACTGCGCATTCCTTCAGAAGGAGATCAATAGGTTGGAGGGATAGGCAGAGAAGAACTGTCTGAAGGCAAATGCAGGGTCCTTAACCTGGGAAAGAATAACCTCATGCACCAGTACAGGCTGGGGGCTGACCTGACAGGAAACAGCTCTGCAGAGAAGGACCTAAGGGTCTTGGTGGACAACAAGCTGTCCATTTGTCCTTGTGGCCAAGAAGTCCAGTGGTATTCTGGGGTGCCCCTAGGAAGAGCTTAGCAAGCAGGTCGAGGGAGTTGATCCCACCCCTCTTCTCAGCCCTTGTGATACTGCATCTGGAATGCTGCATCCAGCTCTGTGCTCCTAAATTACAAGAGAGACATGGAGCTCCTGGAGCAGGTCCAGGGGAGGGCAACAAAGTTGATTAAGGGACCAGACATCTCACTTATGAGGAAAGGCTGAGGGATCTGAGCTTGTTCAGCCCTGAGAAGAGACAATTCAGAGGGGACCTTACCAATCCCTATAAGAATCTAAGATAGGGTTTCAAGAGGATGGATCCAGGCTCTTCTCAGCAGTGTCAAGCAATAGGATAAGAGGCAACAGGCAGAAACCGAGCTCCAGGAAGTTCCATCTGAATTTAAGGAAGAACTTCTTTACTGTGCAGGTAACTGAGCAGTGAAACAGGTTGTCCAGAGAGGTTGTGGAGTCTCCCTCACTGGAGAGATTCAAGAACCATCTGGACACAGTTTGTGCCATGTGCCCTAGGATGGTACCCTTACTGAGCAGGGAGGTTGGAGCAGATGACCCCACAGTCGTTCCTTCCAACTTTAAACAATCTGTAATTCTGTGAAAATATCTACCTTAGCTTGATCACAAAAGGTTTTCTCCAAGCATTAGAAGCTACATTTCACAGTAAACCTGGCTGCTCTCATGCTTCACCTATGGAGGGACTTTCTAAAATGAAGTTTTCTGGGGCAGAAGGGAAGCGGAGCAGGTTGCTCCTTATCTTCCTACTACAAATGGATCCAGGAGATAAAGCTCAGCATGGTTTAAAGTGTTTAACATGTTAACATTACTGTTTTCTGTGAACCTGCACACACAGATTTAGATCTATATGTCTAGCTTGTATCAGTGGGCTTCCT
The DNA here is from genome assembly GCF_003031625.1 of Empidonax traillii. Taxonomy (NCBI): domain Eukaryota; kingdom Metazoa; phylum Chordata; class Aves; order Passeriformes; family Tyrannidae; genus Empidonax; species Empidonax traillii. The sequence continues at coordinate 13,574 of NW_020955806.1, forward strand.
AATGAGTTCACAAACAATAACTGATATAGCTGAACAGTTATATTCATATGTAGACATGAAATGATGACTACTGAACAAATATGGGCCACACAAGGCTAGAAATAATGTTAGCTATATGGTGGGAAAAAAACTAGAGACTGATAAGCATTTGTGACTCTATAAATAGACACTACTTGAATATAAATAGATATATATTTGAACATATAAATATATAAATATATATCTAAAAAAGATTATTTGAAATCCCTGCTGCCTCTCTAGTTCATAAGGAAAATTTAAATGTTGATGTAAATTTGATTACACTCCATACAAGATTTAAGATTTAAAAATCATGCTATACATCAGCTCAAATGACAAGCCAACCTCACATCTACTTCAGTTAATTGTACAAATACAGAGTATTGGGACTATGGTTTGTAGTATTAAGTGACTGCATTAGTATTTTTTAATTTATAAGCCTATTGTTCATACACAGAACAATTCATTGAAAACAAGTTATTATTATGGTGATTTTTTAGTATTCCCTACAGAACCTTGCTTACTAAGATTATTAATCTTCACAGAAACAAGGAGTCCCAAACCCCAAAAGAGCCAATGACAGAAGCCTAGTGAAATTCTCAAACCCCCATGAATATATCCTGTATTTTACATTTCTCACACTCATTATTATTGCACACAATCAAGCCCTTCAAGGAACAAACCTGGAAATTTCCATTAGCAGTAATTACCACATTTTATATAAGCAAATCTGTAGATGATACTGGGAGAAGCTGCTGACTCCTTTGAGGGCAGGGAGACCCGGACAAATTAAAGGACTGGACAATCACCAACCATATGAAGTTCAACAAGGGAAAGTGCTGGATTCTGCACCTGGGGTGGGGCAACCCTGGATGTTCATACAAACTGGGGAATGAGATGCTGGAAAGAACTGCTGTGGAAAGGGACCTGCTCCCTGGCAAGCTGAATATGAGTCAGCAGTGCCCTGGCAGCCAGGAGGGCCAACTGTGTCCTGGGGGGCATCAGGCAAAGCATCACCAGCCGGTCGAGGGAGGGGATTGTCCCACTCTGCTCTGCACTGGGGAGGCCTCACCTTGAATGTTGTGTGCAGTTTTGGGCACCACAACATAAGAAAGATATTAAGCTCTTAGAGAGCATCCAAAGGAGGAAGATAGTGAAGGGCCTTGAGGGGAAGCCGTGTGAGCAGCAGCTGAGGTCACTTGGTCTGTTCAGCCTGGAGGAGATTGAGGGGAGATCTCATTGCAGTTACATCTTCCTTGTGAGGTGAAGAGGAGGGGCAGGCACTGATCTCTTCTCTGTGTTCACCAGTGACAGGACCCAATGGAATGGTCTGAAGTTGTGTCAGGGGAGGTGTAGGTTGGATATTGGAAAAAGATTCTTCTCCCAGAGGGTGGTTGGCCATTGCAGGGCAGTGGTTACAGTCCCAAGCCTAGCAGAGTTCAAGAGGTGTCTAGATGATACTCTCAGGCACATGGTGTGACTGCTGGGGATGGTCCTGTGCAGGGCTAAGAGTTGGACTCGATGATCCCTGTGGGCCACTTCCACCTCAGTATATCCTATGATTTTATTATTTTAGCTGATTCACCTCAAGAGAACATAACTAGAGTGTAGTGATTCCAAATTAGTGCTTTTCTAGAAAGAAATTCTGAGAAGCAATAGAATTAAAATACATGCTTTTGGATATCTAAAATGTCATTGTAGTCAACAGCTTCAGAATTATTTTTTTTTAAATCAAATTCAGAAAAATTATTGACTTTACTGCTCCTTTTTTTTTATTTCAACATTGTATTTTTTACATTTCAACATATTAAATCATTATGATGCAGTTCTCAAAACAAAAAGATCAGGCATAACCTATTTCCTTGTAAAGTTAAGTATTCTGAAAAGTGAATTAATTTAGCATTCAAGTGTGTTTAAGAATAAATAAAAGTTTCCAAATCGATTCACCCACATAACCTTCTGAACAAACTGTTAAAGTAATTCAAGGGGAAAAAATCAGGTACCTCAAAGTTTTGTTTTTCATGACAAAGATAAAAGAAAATAACATTTTTTACAGAAAGCAGAAATATTTCCTTTTATGAGCTGAGCTTTGTATGCAGAAATACGTTGAAATTCTGTGTAGAAAAAATTTGTAAAGAATACAAGAGACACTAATGATGGAGACCTGTCCCTTACTCTGGAAGACATGTTTCATTAAAAAAATTGTTAATTAAGTGCTTATTTTAAGTGTCCTTTAGACACCATATACTGTTTGCTGATGGATGATGCTTTGTCTTGCTATACTGTACGATCAGTGCTTGCTGTACAACTTCACCTAGTTGTCACAATTCATTTTCTGAGGAATGGGATTATTTTTTAAAGAATCTCATTATTACAAGGCTGGATCAAGAGTTTAATGTAAAAAACCTTAACATTTAGCACAGTCAACTTTGTGTATTACAGATTTTGCTAAAAGATCAGAAAAGCAAAACTTCTATTTTCAAAAGAATGGCTGCATTCATTAGGAAAGGGCTGTAACAAATTCTGGGCTTACAGTAATCTTAAGAGTTTCAGTGTGGTCATGTCTAGCCTGACCTCAGCCAGCAGAAGATACTGAAGATATGTCACTTCTACAGACAATAAATTGATGGATTGCTTCCAATACACTACTGTTTTTTTTTAATTATTCTTCTATTTCCTTCTCTGTTCTTTGATTTTTTTTCTCCCCTTCTTCATGCAATTTAAGGCCCAAGTACTGGAGGATATGCTAGCACTAAATAATAAGCTCTCCTTCCAAAGCATGGATGTTCCAAAACCAAAAGGAATGAGGCATTTGGAGACACTTTAATCACATTAGGACCTACCCTTTTGCTTATTTTCTTATTAATAGAGATAAATTGATGTTGTATGGCATATGGGGAAAGACAGCATCTGAAGAAAAATAGTAGATATATGAAAGGATAGTCTAGTAGATACATGAAAGTATATCCCAATGTCCATCACTAAGAGATGGACAGCTTTTTGTCCTGATGTTTTTATGCCATGAAGTTAATAAAAAATTGGTGCCTTTGCCAATGGCATGTGTCAAACTAAAGAGAATTTGAATGTATTTCTCAAATAGCTGCTTGAAATCTTCAGAAACTGTAATATAAATACCCTACCCTGGTGATCTTGACATTATAAACACATGGTAATATCCCAGGGTTATATTAGAATTTCTACAAAAATTCTTTATACTTATTATAATCATTAACTATTTGAAAGAGTGAAAAACTCCCTATGTGTCCTCTAGCAAAACTTTACCATTCAACTTACTTGTAATCTTTCAGGTGATCTTTTATTCTGACTGGCAAATACTTTTTATGTCATTAAATGTTGGTGCAGTCACTGAAGTTAACAAATCTGTCAAGTCTGACATTTTATCTTGCAAAGTTAACTTTTCTGGGAATATAATTGTTTTATTTGCTCCCAGTTGTGTTTAAGAATGAATACAAATTACACGGGAGATTTAGTAGCCTGAGTGAATCTTCCAGTTATAGCCCTGTATTCTCTGGCACAGGGCAGCTATAAAAGAACATAAGAGGTAAAATAGCCAGTGCTTGTGCTAATATGCATTCATCTTACCATCTCTAAAAAGGGCTCCATGCTAGAGAGGAATTGTAATTGTGAAGATCATTGCAGGAGAAGTACTGCTATTGGATATGTGTGCATGTTCTGGTACATGGAAGACTGTTACATGCCATTTCTGGGTATTTTCTTGCAATTGTATTGGAGGAAAACTTTCAGGTCCAAATATCTTTGCTTGAGCTAATCACCATAACTTTGAGGAAACCATATATGGTTGCAGGCACTGAGAAGAAAGCTATTTAGTGGTTTCTCAAATTTAAAGTCATATACATTTGACAACGTGTCCTTATCAAGACCTAAAATTAATCATTTCTGTTCTCCCATAGGCTTTCCAAAAATTAGAAAGACGAGCTACCATTTCATTATATTGAAATCTATCCAATTATTTCAGCATAATGCCTTGGTTAAAGTAAAAACTCTTGCTAAAAATGATGTTCACATTCTTGACAGGTTTACGTTTTTTTATTTAATGAACAAAATGAGTTTTAGTATCAAACGGCAGGAGCATTTTCAGATCTGTGCATGTCAGATATTCAGAAAGCCAAGAGAACATAAATAATCCCCTGGTTCTATGTTCTGTTTCTCATCCATATTGTTCTTTGTATGTGCATACAGTGGGTGAGCGTGTTCTTTAAATCACCTCATGCATCATGATACAAGATGTCTCCATTTCTGGCATCTTGGCCATTTAGGAACAATATGGACAAAAGAAAAAAAAATTAAAAAAATAAGTATGTGTAATTCTCAATTCATAATGACAAGGTTACTGTAATAAGTATAACCTCAGAAGTTACAGTGTTTCACGACAGGAACAACTTTCTATTCTGTAACCTGAACAGATGTTCATTTTATGAAACATTGGGTTTTTAGAGGTCTATTTATTTCTGGAACTCACAAATCCCAGGCTATTGGGAGCTACAGTACTCAACATACATGAAATTTCTGGCTGGTTGTTTGAGTTACAGGTCTGAGAAATAATAATTTTTAATTATTGCCTACACATATAAAAATACTATAGTATTCCAGAGGATACTGTAGTTGTCACCAGTTGGCAACCTGTTCATTATCAACATTTTATTTTGGCTCAGATCTTACTCTGTATATTTAAGTAAAATAATTTTTCAAAAGACAGAGACAGCTTATAATTTAGGAAAAACCTTTTTTTTCTTAGCTGTTATTGTTAATCCTCAATGCTTTTCTTGGTATATGACTGTTGAACTCAAACAGAGTTAAACATTGAAAATAACAGTCCTTGTAGTCAGCTAAATCAGAATCACTTAGTGTAAGAAGTTCTGCATGGAAGGAAGAGGTGAGTTATTTAGAGTCCTCAAAGCATGCCCAATATTTGATATAGACAGGGATAAAGGCTGGAGGAAATTTACTTAAGCTCTGAAACACTTTCCTTCTCCATTAAGATAGAAAGTGTACAGATAAAAGCTTTGATTCAGGTACAGATTATATCTGTATGTAAAATATGGCTCTGGAATTAGTCACATCCATGGAAGACTAACTCTTCAGGATCCTCAGTTAGTTTTTCTGAGCCAAAATTATCAAATCAGTCTGAATTTGCATATTTGACAGCAGAATTTTGCCCACTGATTTTTTGATAGCTACAATCATCCTCCTTGTGAGAAACTCTGTAAAGAGCCAGCTAAAGACATCATCAGAAACATGTTTGTTTCATTCAAGGATGCCATTAATCCAGTGAATAATGTTACCATAGAGAAGATTTCTCTTGCTTCATGAATTTAAATTTACATTTGAAATATGTTTTAAAAAATATTTTAGACAGTTTTCAAGTGTGGATTAAAATATAATGGGAAAATATTATTCTAGGCATTTCTTTTTTCATGCAATAACTTACACATAGTATTTACATGTCTGTCAAGCTCCACCAATTTCAAATGAGACTATTAATTATTCAATGCTCAAAGAAAAGTCAATTATAAAGTAGTGATGACATGTCTAAAAAAAAATTTCTTTTGAAAAACAGATGGGTGTCCAAGTTGAAGTCAAGAATCCTTTCTGAGCCAACAATCTGTAAATTTAGCATTTCATATGCATCCATGAATTAGTCCATAAAAAATACTTTATGAAAGTATAACGTAATGACTTGAACACGGTGCAGCTCTCTCATAATGCTTGTATCTGTAGTTTAAATGCATTTCATCTTCAAAAGTTAGGAAGTACTAGAGGGATGATTATAACTGTGGCTTAGCTTATGTTAGTTTGAAGTCTGGTGGACAAAAAGCTCAATGTGAGCAAACAGTTTGCGGCTGCAGCAGCAGAGAAAGCCAACAGAATGCTGGGTAGCATCAGCGAGGGAAGAAGAAGTCATTATCAGTGCTTGTCAGGTCACACCTGGGATAGTGAGTTCAGCTTTTTCCCCACTGTGCAAAGAAACATATGGACAGGCTGCAGAGGGTCCAGAGAAGTGCCACAAAGACGACCAAAGCACTCAAAAGCCTGACTTGTGAGGAAAGGCTGAGCATTGGGTTTGTTTAGCCTTCAGAGAAGAAGGCTTAAGAGAGACCTTATCACCATGTTCCAGTATTAAAAGAATGGCTAAGACAAAGATGGAAACTCCTTTTTTACAGGGAATCACATGGAAAAGACAAGGGGTGATGGGTACGAGCTACTCCTGAGGAGATTCCAATTGGACACAAGAGGAAAACCTTTGGCAATGAGAACAATCTGCCACTGGAATAATTAGGATTCACCAACACTGAAAACTTTCTAAGATTCAGCAGGACAGGTTGCTGAGACATCTCGCCTAGAACATGGTTTTACTATGCTCTTGCCAAAAAAGGCTGGTCCGGATGATCCTTGAGGTCCCTTCCAACCTGGTATCCATGATTCTATGAAAAGATTGCAGTGGAGATGACTTGTGAATACGCAAAAGTAAATGGATGTTTTTGATTTCTTAGAATAAGAATTATATCCTGGATACCAGATGATCAGGTCGTCACTAGTCTTGCCTTTCAAAACAAAAACCCAAAAAACTTAAGTACATAGTGCTTTAAAAAAAAAAAAAATCAATTAGTATGGAAAACTCTTTAGTTTTAGTTTTAGTTCCAAAACTGATCAAATAGGTTGTACAAGCCAGCAACTCAGCGTATGGCAGCACTGAATCTTAACTGTAACTTTTTTGAACTAAGATTTATGAAAAATATCTGTAATATTTGACAGAGATCTGTTCCAAGGAGAAAGCAAACATGCTTCCTGCCCTGTGAGCTGCATTGGAAAGATGGCTGTATACATACAAAAGAAGTACTTCCCAACCTATTTTCTAGTCAGGACACAGACATCACTATGATTCCTAATACTCTGTGGGGAACCAGCAGACCAGAGCCTGCAGTCAATTTAGCTGCATTTGAAATGGCCCTAACATACAATATAGACTTCAGAAAGGACCATCCAGCTATGCTAGGAATATGCATAATGTATAGGCTTTAATTTTGTTCCTACAGAACCAGTTGTGTAAGCTGCCTACACAGCCAAGGCACACCATTTGCAGAGTGGGTTTAATAATGATTTCACATCGGAGACAACAGGGATAAGAAGCTGTGGTAGATTCAATCATAGCCTTTTTTTTTATAACTTTAGTTCAGGTGAAAGCTGCATATAATCATAGAATCATAGAATAGATTGGGTTGGAAAAGACCTCCAAGATCATCAAGTCCAACCCCTGATCCAACTCCAATTACTACAGCATGGCACTAAGGGCCACATCCCATCTCTTTTTAAAAACCTCCAGGGCTGGTGAATCCACCACCTCTCTGGGTAGGCCGTTCCAATGCCTGATTACCGTCTCTGTAAAGAATTTCTTCCTAACATCTAACCTAAACCTCCCCTGGCAGAGTTTGAGCCCATGTCCCCTTGTCCTATTGTTGGTTGCCTGGGAGAAGAGACCGACCCCCACCTGGCTATAACCTCCCTTCAGGTAGTTGAAGAGAGTGATGAGATCACCTCTAAGCCTTCTCTTCTCCAGACTAAACAATCCCAGCTCCCTCAGCCTCTCCTCATAGGACTTGTGCTCAAGTCCCTTCACCAGCCTCGTTGCTCCTCTCTGGACCCGCTCCAGCACTTCAATATCCTTCCTGAACTGAGGGGCCCAGAGCTGAACACAATACTCAAGGTGTGGCCTCACCAATGTGGAGTACAGGGGACGGATCACTTCCCTGCTCCTGCTGGCCACACTGTTCTTGATGCAGGCCAGGATGCCATTGGCCTTCTTGGCCACCTGGGCACACTGCTGGCTCATGTTCAGCCTCCTGTCGATAATGTTTTGACTCACATTATTTGTCAGTTTTAACTGGAATTAGTACATTGGCCATGTAGCAGTTTGAAGTGGCTTTACAAATATTACCCACTAATTACTATTTTACTCTGCCATCAGCTTGTGTAAAAATGTCCCAGTTTTTATGTTAGACATTATCCTGTATTTGCTGGGTTAGAACTAAAATGACAGTACAAGAAAGAATAGAGGACAAAATATTTTCCCATTGGCATGAAGAATGCAAAATAGAGCATTTCTGGATTTTTTTTTCCTATTTTATACCTGCTGATAATCTTCTGCCGCACATACTATGATGAAAAAATAAGACGAGGTAAAATTCATTGACAAATGCATTTTCCAGCACAAGAATCAATCTTGAGTTCAAGAAAAATGCTTTAAAGTCATTCCTGTCTGGATGTTCCCTTTTCCAATGTCTGAAACTTTTAAATCAAATTTGAAAGAGGGTCTCTAGGACACTGCTGCAAAGTTACTAGAAGTTGTGTGAAAAATTGTAGCTGGATAAAGGAACCGCATATGCAAGCCAAGGGTCCAAGGTGATAGGAACAGAAGGGACATAGCAACCAACAAAGCAACAGAGTTAAGGGTAAACATTTTTATATAGCCCGGTGAGGAAAGGTCTTGAGCATGTATTGGGAAATTAGCACACTTGGGTGCCTCTCTGAAATGCCTCCGTGCTGATGCTCATGGCCTGAAGAAAAAACAGAGGGAGTGACCTCATTGAGGTATTGCGGCATGACAGAATCACATGGTTGGAGTGGAGGCACACAGACTCTTTAGGAAGGGCAGGCTTGGAAGGTAAGGCAGGTGAGTTGACCTTTATGTGACAGCGAGCAGCTGGAATGCACGGAGCTCTGCCTTGAGATGGACCAGGTGTCAGTTGAGAGCTTATGGTTAAGACCAGTGGGCAGACCAGTGTGATCTGCTGTCGCAGTCAGTATGCCACAGACCTACTTATCAGGAAGGAGTAGGTGAGGTTTTGTGCAAATTAGGTGAGGTCTTCAGACAATTGGAAGAAGCCTCATATTCACAGGACCTAGATCTCATGGAAGTCTTCAATCACCCTGATATCCACCAGACAGACAGTATGGAAGGGCTCAAGCAAGCTAGGTTTCCTGACAGCAACCTCCTGGCACAGGTAGTGTAGGAGCCAACAAGAAAGATGCTACACTGGACATGCTACTTAGGAACAACGAAGGACTTGAAAGTCAGAGGCAGCCTTGCCTGCAGTGAACTGACATGGTGGATTTCTGGATCCTAAGAGAAGTAGTTAAGCAAAAAGAAGGATCACAGCCCTACATTTCAACCTTTTAAGAGGATATGGCCCTTGAGAGCAGAGTGGCCCAGGAGACTTGGTTGACATTTGAGGACCATGCTTTCCAAGCTCAAGAAAATTATGTTCTGAGAATTAGGAAATCAAGAAATGGTTGCAGAGACCTGCACAGATAAGCAAGGAACAACTACCTCAACTCAGAAATATAAAAGAAGTATACAAGAAGTGGGAGCAGGGGCAGGTCATCCAAGAGGACTAAAGTTGCTGTCTGGTCATGCAGAGATAGGATTACAAAAGGCAACTGAAGTTGAATCTGGATGTGAATGGCAACTAGAAATGTGAAAGGCAACTAGAAAGTATCCTAGAAGGATATAAACAGTAAAAGGAAGGTCAGAAAAAACATGGGCCTGCTGATATACTTCAGATAGCATATAGGTTTAAGTACGTTATTTGTAAGTGTCTTAAGAAAGTAAGAGGAACATCCAAAAAAAAGATAAGGAGAAGAAAAATTAATAATATATAGAAGGGAATGAAATCTTTCTTTGTTATGTTCTTAATTGTCAAAAAATTAATGTAATTCCTTGTCTGAGATGGCTTGAGGAATTATTTCTAAAAAATACTGAAAAAATAAGCAAGAACTTCTAGGATCTTGGCAACCAAATAGGTTTATGCCATGTCTACTGAAAGATGAGACTGTCCTGGAAAAATGAGATGGACTAGACTCAAAATAAACTTTCCCAAAATATAAAGGAACCGAAAAATTGACAGAGAAAAAAATTGACATTTCTATATGTCACATTGTTGCATCAGAAAAGAAAAGAACTCTGTAGAGGCAACCTGAAGAAACTAAGACTATGCCAGATCTTTCATTTCTGCTTTTGTACTAATTCTCAGATACTGTACTGCTAATTCACTCAGTAACATTTTTTGCCATTAAGGATTATCTGTAGTACTATGAAACAGGAGGCCTAACACTGAGTACAGCAGGCTAATCCAGATTGAATTGCATTTAATCTGTATTAGTAGATTAGCATACTATATTTTCCTGTTTCTTCTAGATTATACATAAATGTTTGTAGAGGTTAGGAACTGACATAGCTTAGAGCTCAATACCAAAAGCTTTATTGGTTATGATTTCAATACTGGAAAAATACTGCATTTGAAACTCATAAAATCTCTAGGAAATAGGTGGAGACAAAAAATTAAAAATCACAAAGCAAAATGAAGGGTTTTTTCTGAATATATACAGTCTTTTTCCATAGGGACCTTTCTTTGTTCCCTTCTAGGCTAATGATTTTACAACTCCTATGTATAGTTATGCAACTGCAGGGAAAAAAATCTAGTCTGTAATTATATACATATGCAAAATTATGTTTACATACACATATGTTGTATTATAAACAGGGACATGATGCCAAATTGTCTCCAGTATAAATATAGAACAAGAGATAAAATGCGGGTAGCTGTGATAGATATGTCTGGGAATATCAGAGAAGTTTAAGTTCACATCAAGTTTATGGCAGAAGCCTGACTCTATCACAAACCAGGTTGAACTCTGTTAATTTTTTAGGTGCATTTATTTGATCATAACTCATAGTATAGCCAAAGTTGTTGAATAATAATATTAGAAAACAATTTGATAGAATAGTACAAAATTAAACTATTTAACATAATCAGAAATTTCAGTAATAAGTCTCATTCATTAGGGATATATTTTCCCCTTATTGAACATGCAGTAGTCTCATTAATATTAGAAGGAGTAATTTAAACTTTTTTAAAACTGAAGATGACATTTAATAACTGCATCAGCAATCGCATGGATATGTGTTCAGACAAACCAACTACTAATTTTTGGAAATCATTGTCTGGAAATTGTTTCAGCCTTGCTAAGCAGTTACATTTGCTACACATTACATATGAAGCTGTACAAAACATATGAAGTGCTCCCTTCTATCTATCAGTCCATTATAGATGTATTCCTTTTACATATGTGCTGCTTTGGTTTATCAAATTAATTGCACATTGTGATTATTAATCAAGCCCTTTACAAGAAGCACTGGAATTCTATTGCTAAGAGAACTTTCTTAAAAATCTCCATAAAGTTATATTTGTAAAAGGATAAATAAAAGTACTAAATCTTCCCACTTATTTGAATTAGTTGTAAAGAATCCTGTCTAAACTCTGTGTTTGGCTGTATCTACGTAGAAAGATCTACTTTCAGATGACTAAACCAACTGATCTGTTTGTAGAGCTCTTTTCCATCATGTTCAGATATATTTAAACTTTAGAATATAACCTCATAAAAAATTTGGGGATTTCTGAAAAACAACAAACAAACCAAATAATCTTGGAGAAAGGTGTCAGTCTTTCACTTGTTATGATCATCTTCTTCTACCTCCTTGGCCCCCAAATGTACTTGCAGCCTTGACTTCTCACCTACCAAATGAGTATCAAATAGAAGTTCATATTATTCTTTACTCGTCACTTCATCTTTTATCACCTAGTAGAACTAGCACAGCATCATTTCTCACTGTACTGTAGCACTCAGACAAGGGGTAAGCAATTATGTTGAGCAATTCTCCTGGCCGACATTTCTACTTATCTTTCCTCCCTTTTACTCTGTTTCTGGCATCTATCGATATAAAAACAGATTAACATCCATCTCTACCCTAAAAAGAGTATTACTACACCTTCTCCTGAATCTAACCCACGGGGATTCAGCAAACTAAGCAAATCAAAAAGGTCAGAGATGTCTTCATTGGAGAACCCTCATCTGAGGTTCTAAAATGAGCCTCAGGGACTTGGATGCCCAGACCTCACTCAAATTAAGTGGGAAGCAGAAATCTAGTTTTTTGGGGCTTCTTTGAGAATCTCAATCACATTTGTCAGCAGTACAAACAGCAGATTGTATTAAAGAGTTGTAAAAGAAACAATCATAGAGAAAGAAAGGAGATAACCCTCTACTTTTAAGTGTTCTATAACGCCACATGCACCTATAAAATGTCCATGAGAACTTACCTGTAGAGAGGAGTTAAATGAACCGGCTACCATCACCTGGACAAAATTGTTTTTAATGGATTTTCAGATTCTGTAAGGATTAAATAATCAGATTGTATCATATCTTGATACCAGCTGGCTGTTCAGTAAAGAGTACTGTTATGAATCCCATGTTCTCTCAGATCTGAGTGCTAATTCAATGAATCAATAGCAATATGAATACAGTATAATTATTCATTTCTTGCTACACCTAGAAAATCTATAACATATGTATTATAAGATAGTGTATTCACATTCCGAGAAGTGATGCATAAAATAGAATACAGTACAGTTTGGTTTGCATTTTAACGGTCTAAAGACATGGAGCATTTTTCCCCTCTAGTGTCTGGTAGTCGAAATAACAGTAAGTTGAAGGCATTTTGTAATAATATTCCCAATATTATTTCATTTAATTTATAATTGTTTTCTTTCTTTTTTTTTTTTTTTTAATTCTGAACATGTTAAAGTCTAAGTTAGTCATAATGGGTTATTTTAAAATTATTTTCTAATGAAGAATCAATATCACACCCAACTCAAAGAAAGTTTTACTGTTGATGTCAATGGGCTTTAAATTCCTTAATGAAATGAGAAAGTGGGGAAAAGATATATCTTCAGAAATTTCAGATCAGTTAAAGTCACATCACAGTATTCATTTAAAAGCAATTATAGCAAATATAGAATGAACTTCATTGCTAATTCTAGTGGATCTTTAACTTTTGGAAAAGCTCTACATCTTCAGATGTATCAATATAATCTTCACTACAAAGCAAAGGTTTCTGGGAATAGCCAACATCTGTTAACTTGCAATCAGAGCCCAATCCACCCCACCCAGGCTTGCCTCTATAGGCTTCATATATTTAATACACTGGGACCAAAAAGTGATCCTGGCACTTACTAGAGCAGATAAATTCAAGAGAACAGAAGAGCAATTCAAGGTGACTGCTACCTGTACCATCATAGGTGAGTCCTATAGAGTCAATAGAGAAAAGCAGGCATATAGCCTAGGAATTTATAGCAGATGTTTTGCGTGTGGTCTTTTCCTGCCTGTGTGGGGTGCTTTGGAGAACAGACAGTCAGAACTATTAACTAACTGCTGCTTTGAATATCACTATAGTGACCAGATTTTCTCTGGATCTGATTTTAGCCCTGAGAGTCGGTTCTCTGAACACATCCAGGAAGTGGTAAACATTAAATCATACTAAATGATGGAATGCTTCTGATCTTCTACGTGGAGCGTATGTTCCTGGAGTTTACAATCTATTGTATAGTTATACTAAAATGAAAGCCTTTGAGTGCAAATGGGACTTAGCTGGAATTTGCTGCTTTTTGTCAGTTCTCATTAGAGGGGTCTGCAATTTGTCTGTTTTCTACAGACAATATTTTAGTGAGATTTATTATCTCTTTGCACAAATTTGAACTCAGGTAACTAAATTTCTGTAAATTCTACAAATTGGTGTTGATTGCAGATTTTGAACATTTTTTTTCTTACTGGGTTTTTTGGAGTTTGGTTTGAGGTTCTGTTTGTTTGTTTGTTTTCATTTTTTCCTTAACGATTAGCTGGCTATCAGAGAGAGCAAGCTCACTCTTGCATACCCAGATTACTCCCTAACTGACCTTTCTCAAGAGAGGCAAAAGAAGAAACTGTATTGTTCATTTGTTCACAGAACCTGAGTACATACTCATACTCCATTTCTTCCCTCTTCCCATTCTCAGGCTGACAAAGGGCTTATTTTCTTCTATGCAGTAGTGAGCTAAAATGATGTGCAGGAGTTTGCATTTTCCTCAATGAACTTATGAGGCTCTGCCAATCTTCTTCTCTAGCTAGATTATCAAGAAACATGATTTTCTCTTATTGCTTCTCTCATTTTACTCTTCTGCTTTTAAGCAGAGGAAAAAAATCACTATAAAATAAAACTGAATATCAGTAAGGAGCAAAAAATAAAATAATGTAATAATATTACTTCAGAAGTAGTAATATTTATTTCATGTTATTTGAGAGGAACATTGTCAAAACCAAAGATTTATTTAGAAAGATATCTTCTGCAGTCAGAAATGTTCCTTTATAATGGAAAAGGCTTTGAAAAGTCTTTATCTTGGACTCTAAAGCTTGCACCCAAAATTCCAGGCATGACAAATAAGAATGGCAGCTTCAATTATTTTATTTTGTAATCAATTGAGAAAAAAAAAAAAAAAAAGGTAAAGAGAAGTAAGAAGTTGTGTCCATCTCTCCATTGTCCCTCTGTACCTCTGCTCCAATTTGTATAGACATACATTCATTGTTAGACATCCATTCGTTGTTTTGGCTTCTGGTGTCTTCATAATGATGTTCCATATTGCCACATATTTATTGAGAAAAATGAAACTTCATTCCTTTCAGAGAAACCTCTCATTTTGCTCCTTCTCTGTTACAATTAATAGGCTTTTGTCTTCCTCTCAGTGATTTAGGCATGCTGCATGTCTGCAAGAATGAGTAGTAATCCCATTAACAAAACTGAAAACCAGAAATAGTTACTAGGAGGACAGAGCAAATAGCAGCCAGATGTTGGTTTAATGAGAAAATGATGGCTCTCAGAAAAGTCATAATAGTGCTCATTCCTATCAGCCATCTGTATGGCACTCTTATGAACCTTTGAAACTGTGCAAAAACATGATGGGGAATTCTGTTTCAGCAGACCAGCTTTCTTGAGGCGTTTCCTGTGATTTTATAGATGCCCTTGATACTGTACTCCTAATTGAGGTACTTCAGTTGGTATTTTACAGCAGAAGACTTGAATGACACTCAAAAAAAAGAGAGAAACTATGATATGGAACATAGATACAAGAAAATAAGAATGTCAAATACTACCTAACTTTTTTAAGAAGCACAGATATGAGTTTTAAATTAATAATAGGCAAACAAACAAAACCAGTAAATAGAGTCTAAGATAAGATTTCAACATTGCTGTTTAATCTCCCAAACTTATTACTCAAATTTCAAAAGCTTATAGCAGATGCAAATCTGTAGAATTTTTGGTGTCTAGTCCTTTGACACAACACTGTATTTTCCCTGTTCAGGCAACTGCCCAAGTACTTTTGGCCTAGAAAATATTTGTGGAGGTAGATATTCTTAGGAGAAAGAACTCCTACATATGACAAATTGCTTTATTATGACAGTACTATGAAGGCAACAAGAAAAAGTTAACAAAGGTTAGAGGAATTTTATTCATAAGCTTAAATACAATAGTGAGGCCCATTATTTTTTAAAGTGTTTAGCATTCAAGTATAAGAATGAAATCAAATAGCTCATTTTCAGTTAAGGAAGATGCTGGTAATCTTCATGGAGACATTCTTACAAACATATATCAGGGTTAACAAAAATGAAGAAATTGTATTCCAAGAGAAAAAAGTTTTGATGCCCTGTAGCAATCTCAGAAAAATACGCTTTATGGGCATCAAGTAATTAATGTCTCTTATGGAACTTGCAAACTGAAAGATGCTGCAACTTATTACTTTTAGGGTACTTAAATGAAGATAATCTCCCTACAGGGAAAAAAAGAAATCTAAACAGCTTGATGCAATGACACGTAAGATTTTTATTGTGGTATCTACACAATGCCAAAATCACTGCTAACAAATTACTTTACTTGCAAAATCTCAAGAAGAAAAAGGTCTCACCAAGCTTGGGTGAGCTGTAAAAATCTAACATTTGTTGAACTTTTGGCTAAATAGTGCCAAAGGAAGTATAAATCAAATACTTTGCCTAAAATGGCTCTTTAACAAAATTCTTCAGAGTTTTCTGTAGATGAATTAACAAGCCATTGGTTGCAGAGGGAGTTCTCTGTAGATGGCAAGCTAATGAATTCTGACAGGTTGAATGGTGCAAAGATAATGGGCTGAGCTGTCTACTGACTGTAAAGCAGAAGCTGATTAAGGTTAAGACTTCAGGAAAACACCTCCAAAAAAACTGGATCAAAAGGAGCAATTTATTTGAATTAGGGGTTGAACCGCAGAGGTTCAGTTTTTTTACTAATGATTGATGGGTTAGTCCAATTCAAGCACCGGAAGTTTTACACTGGTATCATGCATTGCTGCATAATTCATGATTTTTCTTACAATGTCATTCACTCTCTCTTCCAGATATGAAGGGTCAAACAACATTTACTCCATCATCTTAATATTGCCTTTGAAATAAATTCATATTCAATTAGACATAAAGAGTTATTATTTTATAATTTGTTGGAAAAATTTTTCAAAACAGCATATTTGCAGTCAGATTTCAGAAGATGAAAACAAGATTAAATAGTAGTAGGAGATATCTACCAAAGAACTGTTAAACAGTTTTTCTTCCAGAAGAATTGTCATTAAAATCATAGCTGATGAAATGAAGACTTTATATAAGAAAGGTGGCAAGACATATGTGAAAAGGTTGGATGACTAGACTTTGTCAAGTCTAGAATTGGTAAAAAGTACGTAGGACTTGTTAGGTCCTTAGTTTTGCTTCTAGAGATATTAATTTATTCAATTTGGGCATAAAACCGATTAATTAAATCTGAGAAATCAGCAATAGAAGAAATAATATTTACCCTTTCTATCATCAGCAGAATGAAAAACAATTTAAGTATTTTCTTTCCCTTTTTTCTGTTATTTTTTCAGATGTTGTCTGCAAAAAACACACTGTTCTCAACAGTAACTTGTGTAATCATCCAAGGCTCGGTCCTCTTATCCTTACTTATATATCAACAGACCAAGGTACTTTTCTTGGAGATCATTACAAAGATTAAAAAAAATTCTACAAACTTAAACCAGGAAAAAGGAAACAGAATCTGAATCTGAAAGTGAATTTGGCAAGATATCAAATTTACTTAGCTTTCATAATTAGGCTCTGAAAATTCTGATAGAGTAATAGAGCATTAACATCGGTAGGGTGCTAGAAACAACTTTCAGGGGAAACCCCCCCCAAACTTCATCAAGAAGACTTTTTTCAATGGAAAAGTATGGAAACCCCAAGTTAAGCCATATTTTGCTTCTCTCAGACTTCAGAAAAAAAATAACTTATTCTTTTTTATTTAAAAAGATGTAACAATATTAAAGTATTTTATCTTTTTTTTTTTTTTTTACAAAATGATAACCTATTTTGAATCATAAAATATAATTTGAAATTAAATATTTTGCCTTTAAAATCTGTAAACATTCCAATATATGCAGGCATTTTTTGTCATAAAACTCAATAAGATGATTCACAGGACCCAAGGATGCTTTCTAATTGGTCCAACACTTTTCAGAATTTTCTTTGTAAAGTCTTGGGTAAATGATAAAGGACAAGCTATTATTTCTCATATTATGTTATTGGAAAAATGATTACTTATATTTAATTTTTGTATATAACACAGACATATGACAAAGATAGGCTCCTCAGAGATGGATGCTGATACTTTTGAGGTCTCTTCATCAATGTCATTGAAAGCAGGAAGAGGAACAAAATAAGAATGAGAAAATAGTTACTATATGCATAGGTGTAAAGTCAGTTTTTACTCCATAACCTTACTGCACAGAAATAAGCTGGGAGATTCTGAAATCCAGTAATGAATTAGCTCTGCAGATGCTTTTTCAGGGTCATATTGGTAGAGCTGATCCTGTGCTAGGCAGGATGAGGCACACTGGATGACTTCTTGAAATTTTTACAACAGTTATTTGCTATTTTTACAATTGCTATTTGCTCCCTATGGACTTTGACATATCCAGTATTTTCAGAGCTACTGCTTCATTCTGAGTTCCCCAAAGACTAAGTGGTTGAAGGGAGATAGAGTGGAACAGAACAAAATTTCCAACTACAAAAAAAAAGTCTTGATACATATATTGTAAGTACCCAAACACTTTAAATTATCTTTTTAAGGTCATGTTTATGCATTCCATTCAGTATTCAAGAGCCATTATAATGTCATGGATCATTTTTCAGCCACTGCTATCTGCCAGGCAGAAATCAGACAGCAATCACTGTGGCTATATAGTTTCCAAACTGTTGGAATTACTGCTGTGAGACATTTTTCCATTCTGGATAACTACAATATAGATGGAGTCTAAAGAGACTTTCTGCTTTGTGAAGGTGTTAATGATATTGTTCACAAAGCATATACATCAGGTAGATTTGTCTTGACAGTCCATGAGGTAGTAACCTCATCTCATTTCTGAAGAGAAATGATGTTCCCTTATAACAGTCACACTCTTAAAAATTTTGGGAGAAAAAAATCTGCAAAAACTGCCATTTAGCTTAAAAGATGTAATTAGGGAAAGGAATCACTGACACAAAAGAGTCAAGTCATTTACTTGCTGGAAACGGTCAAATTTGTCATTTGCAAACCATCCATTTGCCTTTGGAAACCAGAAAAAGCCCTGGCTGCTTAATAAGATTCATAAGAGCTCTCATGAAAAACATTGAAAGATGGGGTAAAATGGGTATCAAAGATGTGGAATGAAACCACTTAGAAATTAATTTTAAGACAACAAACAAACCCCAGAAAATTTAGTTGAAAGCTGAAAGTTCCTTCTGAACTTTGGATTGTGATTCATGTGCACAGCTTTGGCCTGTCAGTACTCAAAAAACAGTATCAGAAACTTTATTTTGATGAAAAGCAGCTGCCTTTATTAATATGAGTTTTGTGACAATTCAAGCAGCTAAGGATAAGCCAAAGGGGAATGCAGTGTGTTGAAACTGATTTTGATTTTAGATAAATCCATGGATTTGAGTGACTGGAACACTGGCATACTAGGCATATAGATACAGTGACATAAGACATCTTCCAGTCACTATTGCTAAAAAACATGTCTTGGGAACTTCATTTTGAATACTTTGTTTACCAGAAGAAGAGTCGAGTCATTTGAGCAGAAAGTGCCTTGAGTATCTGGATAGAAAATAAAATACATTTGCCTCTTACTCTCAAGTATAATTGGCACTAAACCTTCCCCCCCCCGCTCTCCAGATGTTTAGTACATCAATCATACTCTGCTTTTGTGGACTTTTTGCAATAGGATGAAGAACTATCTGAAGTAAACAAAGTATTTTTGGGACTTGCTATAAATTTAGAGGCAGCACTCTGTGTGTTTACATTTGAATCTTAAGTTCAGTTTAGACAAGAAAAAAAAAAGGAAGACAAAATGTGTTTGTAATGGCTTTCACTTCCAGACATTCCAATAGTGACATACACAGCTGGGCCCCAGATCTGCAAAGCATTTCAACATTAGTCAGCTTCAGGGATAAGCAGTTTGACTGGGGCATTTGTATCCTTAAAATGTTTGTGTTGAAATGGAACTGCACTGAAAAAGAATGCTGTCTGAGAAAAACCAACAAAAAACCACCAATGACCACCTTCCCCCTTTTTCACTTGTGCAAAAACAGTCATGTAAAAAAGAATAAGGAACTTAATCTGAGTCCTTTGTGAGGTGACTGTATTTGAAAGACAGCAGGAACTGAATTTTTAAAAAGGGTCCTTAGCAAAATGTAAAACCCATCCAGGTTTTCCCAAAGTGGACAGAACAGACTGATCCTCAGCCAGTAATTCCCAAAACACAACAAATACCTCCATCTCAAGGAGAAAAAAAGAAGACACTAATAATTACAGATCATCACAACTCTATGCATGCCCATAACAGTACAGGAGGTATGTACACTGTTCACTCTTCAGCTGGGACTGAATTATCTCAAGAATGTTCTTGTGTGCGCAACTTTCCTCTTGTTCTCTCTACTCCACATCTGGAGTAGAGAAGCTGGTACTCACTTTCCACCTCTCAGTTCTTCTGAACTGCAGAGTCTTGATGTGTCAAGAACTTTGACCTGGGGAGAAGTACTTGGGGGTGTTGGTTGATAACAAGTTCAACATGAGTCAGCAACGTATGCTCACAGCCCAGAAAGCCAATTGCAGCTTGGGCTGCATCAAACCATAGCCAGCAGGTCTAGGGAGGTGATTCTGCCCCTCTGCTCTTGTGAGACCCCACTTGAAGTGCTGCATCCAGCTCTGGGGTCCACAACGTAAGAAGAAAGAGGACCTGTTGGAACATGTCCAGAGTAGGGCCATGAAGCTGATCAGGGGTCTGGAGTCCCTCTCCTATGCAGACAGGCTGAGAGAGCTGGGGTTGTTCAGCATGGAGAAGGCTCTGGGGACACTTTATAGCAGCCTCCCAGTGCCCAAACGGAGCCATCAAGAACATTGGAGAGGGATTTTTTACAAGGGCATGTAGTGATGGGACAAGGGGGAATAGCTTTGAACTGAAAGAGAATAGGTTTGGGTTACATATTAGGAAGAAATTCTTCACTGTGAGAGTGGTGAAACAATGGAACAAGGTACTCAGGGAAGTTTTGGATGCCCCTGGAAGTGTTCAAGGGCAGGTTGGATGGGGCTTTGAGCAACCTGGTCTGGTAGAAGATATCCCTGCCCACAGCAGGGGTGTTGGAACTAGATGATCTTTAAGGTCCCTTTCAAACCAAATCATTCTTTGATGAAATGATTCTTGACTTGAAATTGAATTTAATTGGGCAAAAATCATTACAGGGGGGGTGTGTAACATCAGCTATACTGACTGCAACAGATGTAGAAGTCGAGAACATCAACAGTAGTTATGGATGTGTTTGCTTGATTTAAAGCAGATTAAGGGGAAAACTACCAAACTCTGTAGTGGGACAGACATCCCACTTTCACACAACAAAATGTGGACAATACCACTGCTATTAAAATCCACTGTGAAAATCTCAATTCATTGTAAAAAATCCATACAGCTGAATTCAATGGGGCAGATGGCTCGATTTTCATTCAATAGATGAAATATGACACTGAAGTGAAAAGAACAGTGTGAGATAGTCACTTCGAAATCAGGTTTGAAGTCAAATCTATCGGTAGATGTATTCTCATATACTGAGAGGGCAGAAAATCTGCAGCCAAAGGTATGTAGGTGTTAATTAAAAATTAAAATATTATTGTAAGGTGTACAAGGGATATATTTCCCATAGTATATATGCATAGCAAATAAACACCAAACAGTCTTTCAGCCTGTCATGTCTTGCCCAGCTGTAATATAAGTTATAGCTCTGGCACACATCTGGAATGAATGATCAGCAGAGAACTACAGCATGCTGATTTAATCAGACTTCAAACAAAAATTGCACAAACCCAATTCCCAATTAGTTGATTGCAGTTCCTTTAATAAGGAACTTTTTTTGGTGCATTTGCAATTTTTACTACATAGAAGCTTAATCCCTGATAGGCAGTATAGAAAAGCATGAAATTGGTAATATTATTCCTATTGATATGCAATTTAATTTCTGTTTTCATAAACATAAATCTCTTTCATACTTTTCCTATGGTTTAAAATATACTGCTTCAAAATTTTAGATAAGGCTTGTGGAAATGAAAACAAGACTGTTTCCAAATTTGTGCTTTCCCCTTTCACTGGTCATGATAGTTTCAATATTTAATCACTGTATTATCAACAGAGGAACCACTCCAGTGCTTTTCTGTTTACAATTTACAGCTGTGTTAACAAATCTCTGAGTCATGCTAGCAGCTTGATTGGTGGTTTACTCTGTGACCTCAGCTTTGCTGTTTATTTTCTTCAGGGACATGATTTTTCAGGAGTTTTTCTGATTTACTGTAGCTTTTATGAGAGAGAGTATTTGGCTGCTACTCCCAAACTAATGTTTTAATGGAAAAAGCTTGTTAATTCTATTATGATCATGCTTCTAAGTCAAAGTCACTCATTATCTCTTAAGATTAACATTAATGTGACAAACTTCAGTGTCAGCAAAAAAGAAACTTTCTAGAAAGTTCTGATGTCCACAGTTTAAGCGGCAAAGACCTTATTTGGTCTACTACAGCTACTCGTAGCTGTTATAGTAAACAATATTAGCTGTTCTTGTAGTGATTTTAAAGCTATGCCATGCCTGTATTTCTGACTAGTCTGTGTCTGTGCCTAGAATTTTCACACATGCATAGCACTGTTGACTGGTATTTCACCTTGTTTACAAGGACATAAACAACTTTATTAGAAGTTTAAAAATTCACAAGCTAAAGGAGACCTGTAAAACTTACTGTAAATCTCTACTCACAGATAACCTGCAGTCTCCTCAACATGGTCATTAGAAGTGCTGAACTAAGGAGAAAACAGGCAAAGCTGCCTGTAAATAACCAGCACTGTAGGCTTTCCCAGCAATTACAGTGGAGTGTCTTTTGGACAAACACTATTAAACAATGTTAACTTCATTGATGTGACCAATCTAGCAAGGAGAAAAATGTAACTCAAGGCCATCTCCTGCTTTCATCAGAGTCCAGTATCTTCTGAGAAGTTTCTGTTTTCAACAGTATGGAAAGCTATAGAAGTGTGGTATAGGAGATGACAACACTTCACCATTTTACTTCACCTGGTAAAATGAAGATTTTAGGTCCAGCTCCATGAAAACCATCACAAACTTTAGGTAGTTATGCAAAAACAGAAAATGCATTCTGGGGCATATTAGATCTTATTTGAATTGACATTTGAGTGAAAATATCCAAAAGCTCAATTTTCACTGAGGCTAGGCAATATGAAGCAGAAAAGTCAATTAAACAGCATGACTAAAGGAGCTGATAGAAAGCTAAAAGAATGCATATGAGCTTCTGAACTTTGTATCACTAGGGAATTATCTTCATTGTACCTAGGATGTATCTAGATCAAAAGAGAAGTAAATGTAGATAAGAGTTTTAAGTAGCTTTATATGAAAATGTTGGAAATAAAGAGTTTTTAAAGGGAGTCCATTCAATCTACCCCATAGTATCCAATACCTGTAATCCAGTAACAAATGTTTAGTTACAGTTGTACTGAAAATACTATTCTGTAGTTGAACCAAGCAGATCAGCTGTATCATAGTCTCATAAAACCCACTGGCTTTGCCATCCAAAAAAATTTTGAAATTTTGCCTTTTAAAATGATAAGTTTTGGAACAATCCCAGAAAAAAATAATGCAAACATCCTCTAATGTTTATCTTCATTGTGGCACCTCATCACAAAACAGCTGTGCAACTTGAGTAGGAAATTGCGTCAGTACAAGAACATCTAATTACACAGCTCATTCCAAGGTAATTTGTTGAAGGTGTATTGGACATATTCTTTGAGTAAAACACTTTTGTGAACAAAAGATATTTATAATAAAGGATATTTAGAGAAAAGTGATTCATGCATCATACAAGGTACATTTTCAAAATTTTACACGCTGCACAGAAATGGTTTTAAAAACATATGGGAAGATCAAGACTGACAGACTCACAGACCATTCACAAAAGAGCAGGAAGAGTACAACACTTGAAAGTCAAAAATTAACATAAGTTTGTCATATTAGAAATACTTATCCAAAACATAAATTCAAAAATTTTTGCCTCAGCTCTGAAATACTATAGGACAAATAACATAAAGCTTGGAATTCAGAGAAGTTTAGTATCCACTGTATTTAAAGAATCCCTCGAGCTCTTTAGAGGGACAGAAGTCAACATGCTGTATTATTATAGATACTCACTTTATAGAGATAATAGGTCTCACTCTGATAAGGTAGTCCAACACTATGCTTTAAGATGTGAAAGGACCCAAAAAGCCCAAGGTGAAATGATTGTACTGGAAGTAACAGTTCAGAATAAGGGTAGTTCTTAATACTTTCTCTTGAAAACTTTTACAGTGCCACTGAAGCTGAAAAAGCTTCCTTTTTACTAAGCCTAAATATGTTAAACTAGGTATGGTCTGAACAAATGCATCCATCATTGAAATTAATCTAATTGTGCAGCATCTGAAATTCTTTGAGGGGCTATGGGTGTTCCTGAGCATTGTACATTTGTCATGTAAAATCCTACAAAACACACAAGCTTTAGAAAAATGTATTTTGGTCATTAGATTCAGAAATACACCTAGAAAGGTAAGAACCCTAAGTAGCGTGAATTTGTCATGACAAAGGTTAATAGAACAGTGCTAAGGCACCCTCCCAACTACAGTTTGTAGTGATCATAATTCAGATTTTTCTAATACTGGAATTTTAAAAATGTCATATACTTGAATTTTTTGTTCCATACCTAGAAAGGCCTTACTCTTATTGTTTTGTGTCAGTTTGAGTAACATATACACTATTACTGCCCAAAGGGCTTTACAGTGTATCAGTAAAAACAGTTAAGATCCAAACAATAGTTAGTTGCATCAGTAAAAGTCATCAGTCACTACTGAAGGAAAAATCATCCAGCAATTTTTTTTTCCCACAAAACTAGCAAATGGGAATTTCAGCTTCTTGTGAATATCACGTTCAAAATTATTCTACCATTTGCTCCACTTCACTGAAACTAGTACACCATGAAGTTTTGTAGGCATTGCTGATTCATTAAAATAAGCCATCTGTCTGGACAATTATTAAAGCATTTATTGCTTTAAACAGCTTAACTCCAAGCAGACGGTTTTGTCCAGTGGCCATAATCCAAACAAGGATTTGAACAGCAAGAAGCAAAAAACACTTTTTAGTAACACTTTCTAAGACATTTGCAGAGTAATGCTACTTTTTTTTCTCTACTTACTACAAAATTCTTATCTTTTGAAATTGCTTTAACTGAAGTTATGTTCTTGCTGCACTTTCTTCCAGATACTACTAGCAGTAGTTATTAACTGGAATGCTATAAAGACTATCTATTTATGCAGAAAAGACTTCATAGCTGAACATTCCTGGTATTTCACAATGATTTGTAAACTGATGTAGAAGCACAATAAAGTGCTAAAGTGTAATTTTTAAAGTCACTGTTTGCTAAGCATAGTCACAGTTTAAAATGAAGCAGGGTTTCACTTAGAACACACATGTAGAAAAAATTTCCTTGGGACTGCAAAAAGGAATAGAAGCCAATGGATTTAGCTATTTTCTACGCTGATAGCTTTAAAGTCATGACATAAAGTAAGATCTACGAGAGGATAAAATGAAATATAATGAATTATAAGCTTTGGCTGGGAACAAATATGGAAAGAAATTCATGACAGATAGGACAAAAATAGAGAAGGACAGTCCTAAAAGCAAAAGTCTCAGGGAGAACAAGAAATAGAGGTCACATTTATGCAAGTGCTCAAAAATTCAGTATTATATATATATGGACAGAGATTGACAAAAAAGGTCACATCAGAACTCTGAGTATGGATATGGAGTCAATGAAGTCTACAGAGGGCTGGGAAGATGGCTCTGGAAGACAATAAGGAAAAGGGCAACTGATGCCCTTTCATTAGAACTTCAATAGAAGATTTTTAAAGTCTGCTCTTCTGTAGAAGCAAAAATAGCAGCATTGAAGACACTGCTGCCATTTGTTGTTGAAGAGCTGAAAAAAACAACCTAAAGCTTCTTGAAACTCCAGAGAAAAAAAGGGCAAGAGAAAGTGACAAAATTAACTATGCCCACTTGCATTTATTACTCAGTACTTTAGACCATGCTGGATAACATGCTCTTTTTAGTTATGAGCAACAAAATGTTTCATTATCCTTGTTAGATAATGAACCAAATGCATTCCCTTAATAGAGAAATCTAAAATGATCAGAAACTTGGTAGAAACAAGATGTCCTGAAGAAAAGAGGTCCTTCCAGAAAGCCTCTTTGTAACAAGGTTTATGATGTGGTCTAGTACCATCCATATCCATCTCATGGATGGTGCAGAGGTATTCTTGAAACAGATATACCATTCTGTATGGTGGCTGAGAAGAATTCCAAGTTGGAGCTAAAAACTAAATCGAATAATTAATTTCAGGGCAAATAAGACAGGTTACTTAGCAAAATCATATACTTATCAAGCGACACTAACTGCAAAAAAACTCTACCTGAAATATTTCGGGCTCTGAAGGGTCCAATTTCTTTCCCAGAAGCAAGAGAAATTAAAGGAAGCAAGAAAGTGTGAGGAAGAACAGCACCTTTTTGAGGCTGCTAACTGAATGACACTGAACTAAAATCACCTTGAATGAATGGAAGTTTGCAGTGAGGCCCTTTCTGTCCACCATGAGTATGGTGATTGTTGCAGCTGTAATCACTGGGTGAGGGGTCTCTGGTAGGACAGACAGACTCCAACCCTAAGTAGTCATGCAATTACACATGCAAAGAAAGCAGTAGCTTCTTTGCAATAACTAACTCCATACTTACACCTGTGAGACAAAGGTTGGTTTTAGGATTACAAACCAACTAGTGACCAACTGTAGATGAAATATTAACCTAATTTTTCCAGTTACACTGCATTCCTAATTTGTGAGCTCATCTGACTCATTTCTTACTTTGGCAGAGGCTAAGATTTTCTGAATATAGAAGACACAGCATAATTTTAATTTACAGATGAACATTAGACAATCCTTTATTTCTAGTGTACCAAAAATATCAATTTTTTGTGTTTCTAGAAAAAGTATTTAGTCATATACATTTTTATTTATCACATGAATATGTGGAAGTGTTCCTACAAAATAAATCCTTAAAATATTGTTAGTAAATATGTCTTCAGAACAGTTAAATGAAAGATATACTGGAGCTGCCTCACAGTGTTACTACTGGACATTTCATTTACTTCATTAGAATACCTGTATAAGAGTAGACCAAAAAATTTACACAAGCAAATTCATGATTTGGAGATTTATTTGTAAGAAAAGCAAGTTTTGTGGTTTTGAATAAAATAAGCAAACATTCTGTCTAGTCATCACAAAGAATGGTCAGCAATACCAAAGACAGAAACAGATGAAATCTCTGTGAAAACTGAATCTAATCAAGAAAGTCTTCCAAGTAAATATGGGGACAGGAGACAAAATTAATACCTAAATGTATGCAAAAGATCTTGAAAATCAATTTACTGCTTTGGTGGTAGACTATGAAGTTATGTCTGCACTAGAAAGATGCGCTCAGGCAGGTGTACTCCACGAAGAAGAATGGTAGTAAAGCCCTGTCACTGCAATAGCTTGAGGAAAGTGAAAGAGAAAACCCATTTGAAAAGCTTGCAATGAAGGAATGTATCACTGTTGTGACAAATGGATACCCCAGTACAAAACAAGTACCAATAACAAGCAGATTGCAAATTCTACGCCCACTAGGTTGCTTAAACTTATCTTGTTTGCTTCATTTTTTTTCCATTCGTATTTCTGCATGTACATGCTTGTCACATTCAGTCACATCTTTAGGTCACGCTACAGATAATGTTTGCTGCAAGCAGTATTAACAAGGTGTTAAGTGCAAGTTTTGCACAACTGTATAATTTCACCTAGATTGTTACCAAGTATGCATTAGAAATTCTTACCAGGAATAATTACAAAAGCAGCACTCAATTTCCCTTTAAAATGCTAGTGTTCATAATGCCCCTAAGAACAGTGCAGCATCTCAGCATTCTATTATTAGAGAGTGAATAAAAAAACAGTTTTCACAGAATGTGCAATGGATCTCATAAGGGAGAGACTCAAGTCAATAACAACTCTTAAACAAGGGCCTTTTAGACAAAACCTGACAGACCTACCCTCATTGGAAAAATGTAAGGAAAAAAACAAACCAAACCAAATCAAAAAATTCAGCAACAAACAATTTAGCAAGGATAGTAAAAAGTTACTGTTCAATACAGAAGTGGTCATCTTCATGCCATCATGCCCAGTGGATATGGATTGTCCAAAGAAAAAGAAATATTATATGAGCAGAAGCAACATCCAAAAAAGTATTTGAAGAAAAGTGGGTATGTTAGGTAAATAAGATTGTCTATGAACAAGACAAGTATTATGCCATAAAAATCATGAAAATCAAGGCAGTTTTCCACCAATCAACAAAATGTTCATAGCTGACAGTATTACCAGGCACTGCAGACATTCCCATTAGTGGCATGCACCAAACAAACAAGAGAAAAAGGAATCATAAGAGCTGCAAAAAAACCCAGTAGTATGTAGACGAATTTGTAAGAGAAGATGCAAAAGAAATGTCCAATTATTTGCCAAAAAAAGAGATCAAAAACCTTTGCTGCAAGAGCAAGAAAATCTGACTGCATTTTGAGCTCTACATTAGGTATTTAATATATGCTATGACACAAATGCTGTCTTCTCCATACTTACCAATATAGAGAGGACACAAAAAGCTCTTTTACCCAGCTTGATGAGGATTACTATGTTAACTCTGTAGTCCTGAACATTTGCATCCCAAACAGTTAGAATGAGTTTGGCCAATGAAAATTATATTTACGTGACACCGATACAAAGATCCCTTTGGCAGCTTTCTCATAAGCATGAGTTACAAAAAACACTGAAACTGTTCTAATTTATCCTAAGGACTAAAGCCACTATCTCTGCCAAAGTGGACAAAAGGTAGGGAAAAATTACTGTACTTCCTTCCCATCAGGCATGCTGAGTATTGTTCTCCTCCAGACGAGAAATGCTAATTTCAAAAAAATGTCTATATTCACAAGCAATATACAAAAGTATGAGTAACAAGAGCCAGTGGATGCTGTATTAGGGGAAAAAAAAAGTTAAATGAAAAGGTGCATTCTGCAAAAATACTCAGTTAGAGGAAATGTTTATGGATGTTATCTATATCTGTAAATTCATGAACCCAAACTATATACAAAATGAAACAACCTTTGGTTTGAATAACTTCTGCAATGTGGTAAAAACCAGTAGGATTTACACATGCTTTAATATAAGTGTGTTTCTGTACATCGCCAAAACAAGACACAGCCAGTGCTAAGAAAATCCTTAGCGACAGGTGTTGGAATGCGTTACATCATCAGAAATGGAGAACAAGATGGATTTATAAGCACTGCAGTGATTATCAACAATACAGTTCTTTAGACAAGAAAAAGAATGAAAAAATAAACAACAAAAGGAGAGCTGATAAATTAGTGGTCACAGATAATTGGATTGATAAATTTCCAAAGGAAATTCATACATATATATGAGGATGTAATCTGCAACAGAACCACCAGACAATCTGTACAATAAGGCTACAGTAGCAAAACCCCAATTCTGAGATTTTTTTCTGCCTAATGGACATATTAAAGAACTGCAAGTTCCTAGAAAAAAGAAGAAAAAAATATCAAGGATATACTTATGTGATCTGACCAAACAACTCCAGTACAAGCAAACTGTCCTTGACCTAAGTAACATAATTTTCATTTGGAAACCCACAAAGGACAGCATTCCAGTAATGACCATTGATGGTCTCCTGTGTTTTCTTTATTCCCAGGTGTGTCCTTGAAGTATGAGTTTTCAGAATTAATAGCTTGCATACCTACTATACATGAAATTCTAAGCAGCTTCTCATAATGCACCCACCTCACGATATACAGGTCAGGCACTTCTGATCCTGATCTGTAATCAGTTTTTTTGCAAGGATATTGGTGATCCAACAAAAATCCTGTTCTGACTCCAAAGTTATGGTAGATTTCTCTACTTACCGCACTTGGGGTTTAAGGCTGTTAGCAGCAGAGCAGCCTTCTTACTCAGTAGAAAGTACTGAAGGCAGAAAAAGTGAAGGGAGACAAACACTGACCTTGGTAAAATATTTACTGTTGTTTTCAGTAAAACCATGATTTCGCTTTTAGGGAAGTTGTTTCCATAGATCAAGCATACTCCTGGAGGTGGTTGTTCTTTTGCAAAAGGGGAAAAGTTATTGGGTAAAAGGACTAATAGATTTTGCTATCAACCTTTCTTTGGCTACCAAAATGACAACCAAAAGGTGATGTTTTTATTCTTATTACAAGAACAGAGAGCTGTTAAGTAACGCTATGTAATATTGGTACAATGGTAAAAGCACATAAAACTGACAGAAAATACATTTAGGCAATGAGAACCATAGAATGGTTTGGGTTAGAAGGGACTTTAAGCTCACCTAATTCCAGCCCTCTACCATGGGCAGGGACACCTTGCACTATACCAGGCTGTTCAAAGCTCCATCCAACCCGGCCTTGAACACTTTCAGGGATGGGCCATCCACAACCTTGCTGTGCAACCTGTTCCAGTGTTTCAACAATCTTCTTCAGTTGGAATAGAGAAAGGCAATTCTACAAACACCTACAACACCTAGAAATTCGATTTAATGATTGAAAAGGTTCCTTTCAATCCTGTGTCCTAAATGAGAATTAATTCAGTAACAGAAATTTAGGGAAGGTTCAGACATGTAATATGAAATGGAAACGTGGGGAAGAACCTAAGTTATGAAATGTAAGTTAAAATTATGTGAACCTGCATGTTAGTCACAGGATTACAGCACATTGCACTACTCAAATTACAGAATGTAGACTTCAGCATTACATAGTCAGAGATAATCTGGAGACATATCTTTAATGTAAATAATTAATATAATTGAGACAGAGCATATTAATGTAAAACACACAAACTTTTTTTTTTTTTTTTTTTATTTAGAAACCATTAATTCTTCATCCAAAATGAAACAAAATTGCTACTGGAAGTAAATGATTCATTTGCCTTTATGGAAACTGGCTCTTCATAATATCCAAGCCCCATATTTTCAATAATATCCAGTCTCAAAATAAGCCTGTGGATGATGTTACCTAAAAAATACCCTAAGAGTACTAAAGAAAAATAAAAATTCTTCATTTTATAAGTGATGTTGTGATGTTAAACTGAAGGAGCAAATAGTGGCTGTTAATGAGGAAAATTAATGTAAAGAGGTACCTTCGTTTTAGTAACCCTAACATAAAAATATCACACCATAACTGTATTGGCCTAGGAATACTCTCACCTACAAAAATGAAAATGCTTCTTTTCTCCCAAACACAGACAGGGAGATGAATGTGTCCTTAAAAATCAAATAAGACTAAGGAGTAGAAAACTGTTCATCACTTAGTCTGAAAAACAGAAACATAAAATAAACCCCATAGCCACTACTGAAGAGGAAAAGGATATTCATGATTTTTCTCCAGGACACAAAGATAGGTAGCTGGGGGTAAGTTCTGCATGCTGTGACTGGGTACCAATTTTCAAAACTGATCCCTGTACTCATGCCCGTTCTATCACTTTGGTCCAATGCTATGGAGCTGGCCATCTTGCCTGGCTAAATAACATAGCATAGTTCTGACATTTGCACTGTAACTGCAGTAGGTTCATACTTGAGTGCAGCTGAACTAGCTGACTAAAAAAGTAATGTTATTGATTCACCTCAAACAATACCAACCATGGAGCTGACCTCTCAGAGTACCTCTGCTTGGTAACCTCTCCCTCAAGGCAACTTAGTTTTGCTAGCCTTGCATCTGCACCCCAAAAAAAAAAAGTGCTTGGTCACACAGAAGGGTTTGAAACCAGCTGCTTCTGTTTTCTCTCTTATTTTAGAGAATAGGGGTCTTTAGGAGTTAGGGTAGAGAAGTGAATCACTGACAGACTTTCTTGGAACTCTAGCAATGGAAAAGATGAGGAATCCTCCACAATCAAGAAAACTCAACCCACCACCCTGCCCAAAATCCAGACAACCAAGTTCAAGTCCCAGACTCAAGGAAAGACTCTGAGATAATCTAGAGCTGCATTTTTATGATCATCAGTAATCTAATACCTCTTCTCCAAAAATCATATGTAACTATATGGCCTGCTACTATACTAGATCATTTGTAAAATTAAAAGAATGATCTGAGTCTTTTACTTCTGGATCAAGTTTGCCTCCTCTTTATGGATAAATGTCATTAAAAAAAGAACAGCAGAACATGAAACTTTTCACTCATAATGGTCAGTTATTACCACAAAGCTATTTAGAAGCTACAAAAGTCACTATCTAAATGTTGTAAATAGATTTATTGATTACCCTCAGTTTCTGTTCTACCTGAGAAAAAGAAAAGAGTAAGAAGGTTGCAGCATGTTTGCCATCTGAATTCAAGGGCACTGGTAAGGTTTTCTTTGTATGTCTGATCCAATCTTAAAGAAATAGGATAATCAAACCTTTATTCTGTCATTTAGGTATGAACCTTGATTATCTCAATGAACTGTAATATTGTCCATCTGTGTGACTTCAGGAGGGCTAGATTTTGAAAGAATACTTGTTTAGTAGTAGTATTTGTATTACAGTCCCAAGGATTACTTAACTACACATGTTAAATACATGTTTATTTGTTCATTAAGGAAGCAAACACTGTTTGCTTTGTTAAAAAATTTTGTTTTGTTGTCCTAGAGAATTCTGAGTAACACCTGTCCTTCTGAAACAGAGGTTGGTAATTGTTTCTTAGGAACGGAAAATGTGGGATTTGAGGTAGCACATAAATGTGACTAGAAGAAAAACTGCCAACAGCAAGGGTGACAAGTTATTATTGAGGTTGCAAAACCAAACTGTGATGCATAGCATTGAATTGACACTGCAATGTTTTTATTGCCCTAGGAAAGCAAGCCTCACTGTAGAAACAGAACAGACATTGTCAAATCAGCAGTGGATGCCTATTCTTGGTAGTATTTTCTGTCACTAACCTAGACTTGGTGATGATGTCTTACCCTAGAAAGACATCTATGTTATAACATGACGGAAGAGTGGATAGTGTAAAAAGAAATAGAAAAAGGAGGTAAGAGTAGAAGCAGCTCAGAAATTGCTAATGAAAATATTCAAGATGCAAAAAAAAAACTTTACGAGAAAAGGGAGAACCCCTCCTGAGAAACATAACCTGAAAGAGACAGCAAATAGCAGAGCATATCAGTACCATTGCCTGCTAGCAGCAGACAACTAGAAAAAGAAATGCCTCTAAATACTTCAAAATGCAGAATCTTGCACAGGGAATCAATATCTGAGTTTTACAGACACATTAGTAAGAATAAATTATTAATTATTTGAAATAATCATCTCTACCTTTGGTCACCAGCCCAGCACCATGTAAACAAATTTTTGAAGTAAACCCTTGATTCAGTAAAGTATTCAATCAAAACCAATCTGTGGAACAACTTTATTGAAACTGTACTTTTATGCTCAGTTCTTTTCAACAATTGGCAAAGTTCAGCATCTCCACCAGACATTTTCCCTTCTCCCAAACAGCTTACCATTTTTAATACTGGAACTTATTAATTTCTGAAATAATGTTCATTGCCTTCAACATCTCAGTTTTTATCAGAACCCTGAATTTGTGCTACAACTTGATCTTCTACAAGTTCTTTTCCTTGAGTCAAGTATTTTTCGGGCTACCCAGTCTCTCGGCACAAAAATGAAGTCCAAGGATCACCTGTGACAAAAAGAATGACTCCATTAGTCTGAAATCACAACAGGAGTTTTATTTATTAGATAAAACAATCTTTACTATAGCATTTAACATTGTAATTTTAAAATTAAAAAAACAAAACATCATCAAGAACAATACTTTTCTGAAAAGACTGATGATATCCCCAATCTGACTATCAAGAGATAGCTGCAATTTACATTCTAGAAAATGTGCTAAGAGAGGAACACTCTTCAACTGGATTCTTACACTGCCCAAACTGAAACCCAGGACCTGTTTGAAAAGCCTCCAAAATGAAATTCTTATTGATAGATTCCCATCCTCAATTCTGCAATGGCTGTTTTATTTAGCAAAGACCGGATTTAAAAAAAAAAAAATCATAAGTAGCTGTGTTCCTTAGTTCTTTCAAAAGTAACTTCACTGATCTTGGAGATTACTCTTGAGTTTATTCTTGTTTGCACTCACAGGGTGTCTAGAACTCTTGGACTTAAAAGAGGTGAGGCAGATTGAGCATACAAACATTGGGAGTTTTCCCTTTTTCACTGCCATCTCATTCAGAAAAGTAGTTACCACACATACATAGGTTTAAGCATGTGTGCAGTCCTAGTGAAATTAACTGCATCCTGCTGCTCTAGGGCCCTGAGGCCTCAGTAATATCAAACATCCCCTCTGTTTTCCTTACTATTAACAAAACGAAGAGTTTTAGCAACAAAACATTTGGGCCAAAGACGTAGAAAACTGGGAAAAAGTATAAAACCCCAAATACACCTAGCACAGAACAGAGATAGGTGAGAAGGGTGAATGTAGCTTTCTTCCCTAATGTGGTAGGTGCTAGTTACCAGCCTGGCACCAGTCCCTGTATTATCCCAACCCCTGTCAGATGTCAGCGGACAGAACAGGCACAGAAGGGCAAGGGTGCAACTGCTGGGACTCTTCTTGCCTGCTGGAGGCTCCCTTCCCACACAGGGCTCTGTTGGAGGGGTAGTGAGGGAACCTCTGGACCTCAGCACATAAAGCGCCCAGGAAAAAGCAACCCACCAGGCCAAGAGAACAGTTTCAAAAGGAAGAAAAAGAAGAGCAAGAGGTGTGATAGCACTCAAGAAAGCTTTCTTCATTGACCTTAAGAATGGTCCAATTCTGCAATTATTACCCAAATCCACCATCACAAAAATGACAGGTGCATTCTAACTGACATTTTAATGTCACAACTCGTAAACTAATCTCCATGGTCAAAGATAGAACTGCTCCCTCACCTTGTTCTTGATGCATTGTTTTTCTTGGGGTGGGTAACAAAAAAGGCATAAGGATACCAGCAATCACTAAGTTTGTGTGTAGTATCACATAAATCACTTTAAATGATCTCTTCAGTTTTCTGAGGTGCTCTATTTAAACGCTGATGGTTTCAAGTAAAAACTACACTTATGGCTAAAAGTACCAGTAGTTCTTTAATCCACCTTCCCTAATGATAGTTACTGCATCATTTCAGGTTGGAACTGTTGAATGACCTTATTTCTGATGTATGAATATTAATAATGGAAAACAAGACACCTTAGGATGATTTACACAAAACTTTTTTAAAGTGAGCTATCCTCATTCTTTTTAAAAATTAATTATTAAAGAAAGCACATCAGTTTAAAGTTCATGCTGTATGAATGTGCTGTCAAGATATAGTCATTAAAATCCTTATGCCTTGAATGTTTCCCTTGAACTTTGTGTCAAAGTTAAAAGATTACAGACATCATAAACCAAATTCAGTCTTTGTGTAGGTCAGCATGAAATTGCAGCTGTTCCCATCAGGACTGAATTGGTGTCAGGCACCTCTTAGATTACAAAGCCATCATAAAAGAAAAAACAGACCAGAACTATGAAACTTATTACAAGTCAAGTACATTAAATAAAAGAGGATCCTACCAGTTGCATCATCAGCTTCTGTGTCTAGAAGAGCATCTACTGAAGCCATGCTTGTGCCTATGAAGGAGTCTGTAGTATCAGACACTCCTCGCTTGCTGAGACAAACTTCGAGTTACTGACTTCTCTGCTTTGATCAGTGTCTTTTACTAACCTTCTGACTGTAAGGAAGGTTACATCACTTGTTGAGGAGGTTTTTCTAGGCCTTCCTACTACTCCCCAATGCACTTTTAAAATCATAAGTCCACAGGTTCAATTTGCAGTTATCTTCCAAAAAATATTTATACAATAGAGAGTAGGACAGAGATGCAAGATGTTTTCCCCCACCAAATCCACCTTTTTGGTAAAGTGTTAAAATACTCCTTATTTCTGTTAGTCCTCTCTTGCAAAGAGGGAAGAAAATCTTCAGTGAGATACATTTTCTTCAGGAGGTATCTTCTGTTCCTCCCTGACCTTTTTCCGGTGGAATTTTCATCCTGTGTCTTTTTTCCTCAATAAATATACCAGCAAGACTTATAAGTTGTTGCAAAACCAGAATTTCCTTTCTCATTACATCTCTCCAGAAAGTCCTAACTGCCTTTGACATTACCAAATTACAAGTTAGTTGTATGTATAAATCAGATTATTTTCGATATAATCCCTTCCTGAATAATCTGAATTAGTGTAAACAAGATTTAGGAGACTTCAGTCTTCATACATACAAATATTATGCCAGAGTTTTCTAAATACTTATGTCCTGTCTTAAGTTTACTTGCCTGAGTAAGCCCTTCTTAACTGAAGGCCAACTTTAATAGTGGTGCTCACATAAGTAATGTCCAGGCATAGGACTTTGCAGGATTAATCAAAAACACTTAGCACACCTTTTTGAATCTTATCAATTATGTTATTTCCAAAGTTTCTATTTATCCATGTACTAAAACACCCATATTTTAAAGAACAAAAAACACAAAAAACTTAACATTTAAAGCTTGCTATTTTGTTGCTAAAAAAACCAACTATGAACTATTTACCATCTAGTACCAAGTATCTACTTGTTTTTATTAATCCTTAATTAAAGAGGGTAAATCATTATCTAGTTCACGTTCCAGTCTCAAATAATTTATGTTCAGAAGAATGCTCTATTCCCCTGGCTGTAGGAGATTACTGTTGCCAGTTTGCTGCAGTTCTTAACAGCCACTATGACAGAAAAGGCAAGAACAAGAAATGCAGTAAGAGTGAGCAAGTGAGCACGTGTTGAGTTTCAAGAGGGATTAAATGAGATGTACAGCAAAGAGTATGCACACACATAGAGCCCAATGATTCAGTTGTTTCCAAAAAGCAGGCACCACGTTTATTTCAGACTTACTACCAGACATGTTTGTTTTGCAAACTCCCCACCGAATTGCTGAATAGATAGTAAATAGATTTACTAATTAAGGAGGAGAAGAATATCACCCTTTCCCCTGGTGTAGCCCCAGCAATATGCCTGTCTCAACCCTCTCTTCCCTCCATCTGAAAATATCCCAGAGAACAAGAGTAGTCAAGTGCCGACTTGGACTTCCGGAGTTTGAGTCTCCTCTCAATTACACACTATTGCAGTGTGTAACCCTGCCAGCTCCAGTGAATGAGATTTTTGTCAATGAAAGCAGGAAGCAAATATAGCTTTTCGAATTTACAACCACAGTGGTAACCACAGGGAGAAAAAAAATAAAATTCGTTACTCTTTGTTTTGATCTTCTGTGTGGCATTTCACTGTGGCTAAATAAAACTGAAATGTACAATACATTTGAATTACCTGAATTAACCTTAGAAAGTTAAGCATGCCATTGTTTGCCAGTGTTTGCTAGTTTTCCAATACTAGCTATCTTTCTTAGGCTAGCTTACAGCAAAGCCTGGGCTCAAGTTCCACCTCAGATGAATTTTAAACCACTAGGTAATGACCTTAGTGGAGTAATAATGAAGACCCTGAGAGCCGAGTTGTGAAAAAAAATAAAAGCATCTTCCCAGTTGTCATGGAGTGAAATTCTGCTTTCATTAACAGTGCGGCTCTCTTCGCATGCTCCTGTATTTTTTTTCAATGAAAGATGCACAGGATTTAGAGTGCACAGATTTGGTACACGTGCGCAGCAGCTGGTCTGACATGATAAAGCAGAATGAATCTGAAGAAGTTCCTGCCTGTCTGACCAATAATCCATGAACTAAGAGGGATTTACTCAATAGGCCAGCACAGATTCTATCCTGTCAAAATTAGAGTTTTACTTTTTCAAAAAACGTGCCTAAAGCTGTTTTCCGTTAGATATTTCCCATTCCCCCAAGACCTAGACAGCAAGTAGGAGGTGAACAAAGCAGGATGAGGGCATTGCCTGAATCCTGCAATGTTTATAATTATGTATTTGCTTAATTTGAAGGAAGCTCCAACCATAGCATTCGTTACTGGAGACATTTCTGTAACTCAAAGAAAATCAATCAGAAGAATAGCATCCAGCATGCACAGACACACACTGTATGCTACGGCAGCATCCCCGGTATCGTGTCTACATTTCATTCTCAAGTACGGCTTACTTGCCATTCTCTTTTGCTAGGTGGGAACTGCCGAGAGCTAAAAATAGCACCACGACTCGGTGGCGGGAGCTAAAAATACCCTTTCCCGCTCGATTACCGACTCGGCAAGGAAGACGAAGCCCTTGGCATCTGTCACAGCCTATAACCGCTAGCTGAGGATGCGAGCAGAGCCCAACCCCGGAGTTGCGCGCCCAGGGAAAGTTTTAGGGGCAGACGAAGTAGCCACAGCTCCGCGACCCGGGGCCCCGAATTCCCCCATGCCAGCCCGGGCGGCGCCCCCCGGGCATCCCCACTGCCCCTTACCCGCGTTTCGCAGCTTCTTATTGCGGTAGACGGAAAGAACGACCAGGAGATTGCCCAGCAGGTCCACCACGATGGTGAAGATGAGGACGGCGGCCAAAGTGGAGGTCACCCAGGGCTGGCGGCGCGGGGCACCCTCGGCCGGCGGGTCCCGCGGGAGGACGGAGCTGTTCAGCTCGCTCCCGTTCAGTCTCATCCTGCTGCCGCCGCCCCCCAGGGCAGAGCTGAGTACGGGCGGAGCGGAGCCGCTCGCTGGCGCTGCTTCCCGGCAGGGCAGGTCGGGGCGGGGGGTCCGGCCGCAGCCGCCCTCCGCCGCGGGGCTGCCCGCCCTAAGGCGGAGCGGGGCTGGCGGGAGCGCCTCCCATGGCCACCACCACCGCCGCCGCGGCCGCTGGAGCCGGGAAGTTTTCCCAAAGTGTGCATGTGCCGCGGCGGGACACTTTTATAGGCTCCGCCGGCCGCCGCCCCGCCCCGCCCGCCGCCACCGCTGCCGCCAGGTGACACCGACCGCCCCCGCGCCCGCACGTGCGCCGCCGCCGGCTCGCGCCGCGCCGCGCGGCCCCGCAGCGCCCCCGCGCGGCGCGGCCCCGCCCCGCCAGCGCCGCGCGCCGCTCCCCATTCATGCTCCCGGCCGCTCCATTCAGCGCGCGCCGCTCCATTCAGGCGCGAGAGGGACCGGCGGGGGCTGCTGTCTGCGGCTGGGTGGCTTGCAGCGCCTGGCGCTATTTTTAGCTACCCTGGTTAACGCCGGCTCTTAATTAGGCGCTCGCCGGACTCCCTTCCCCTCCTCCCTCTCCTTCGCTTAACATCGCACCCGCACGGTAACGTGAGCGCGGCGAGAAACCTCCCATCGGGGAGCGTGTCGGGGCTGCTATAAAAAGCTCCTCGCGAAGCCGAGCTGGCTGAGCGGGGGGGACGGGGGCGTCTGAGGACCCGCGTCCCAGGAGCACCACGTGCTGTTACAGCAAGGGGGGCGGCGGGGGGGACACACACCGCCCCCGCACCCCCTCCTTCATCTCCTGCAGCCCTTCCTCCCCCGTCCCTTTGTCAGCTAGGACGAGCTGCGCCGGTAAGATAGAAAGGTAGCGGGGATGCCCTTTGCCACCCCTACGAGCCCGGTGAGGTCTGGCTCCGCTGTTCCCCAAAAGCAGCGCGGAGGGAACAGGGAATCATTGCCCAGCCGTGAGGAGGACCCGATTCAATGAATGGGGTATCCCTTCACCGCCTCGTGCGGTGGGCGCTCCGGTAAAAAAAAAATTATAATAATAAAAAAAAATAACATTGGCATTTGCTTCTGGCTGAATCTTCTCGCTTACGTGGTTTCGAGCTGTTGAAAATCTCTGAGCAAACTGGGCGTGGGAATTACTCTCCCATTCAGGATAATGGGCTGCGAGTACGAATGGCAGTGCGCGCTGTCCTCCGCGGAGTGCAGGGTTGGGAGCGGCGCTGGCGGCCAGGGGCGACCCCGCGCACCGCTATCCCGGCCGGAGCCCTTATGGGGAGGCTGCGACTGGGAGTACCCAGAACCGCGGAGGGAAAGGGGGGAGTCCGCGGTCCACGGCGTGAAAGGGGGGACAGCGCAGCGGGAAATGGGGGAGTCCGCGGTGGGAGCGCTGAGCTCCTGCGGCAGCGCAGCCTTCATTGGGCGCTGCGCAGGCAGCGTCCCTGCGGGATCTGCGCGGGGCGGGAGGGGCCCCTGCGACTGCAGCCTGCGCTCAGCTGCCCAGCGGCCACGGTGCTGTATCCAGCGGCAGTCCGAGGTGAGGGATAACCAAAGTGTGACCAACAGTTACGTAAGGGAGGCGGGTGTGGCGAGCAGCCG
This sequence comes from Empidonax traillii, assembly GCF_003031625.1. Classification (NCBI taxonomy): domain Eukaryota; kingdom Metazoa; phylum Chordata; class Aves; order Passeriformes; family Tyrannidae; genus Empidonax; species Empidonax traillii. The sequence continues at coordinate 53,514 of NW_020955806.1, forward strand.
GCCCGCAGCCGCGGAGAGGCGCGGAAAAGGCAGGGAGGCAGCAGCAGTAGCAACAGCGGCGCCCCCGCCCCGGCAGGCTCCGCAGTCCCGACCCACACGGCTGGGCTGTGCTGGGCTGCGCTGGGCTGCGCTGGGCTGCGAGGCGGCGAGTGCCGGGGAAATCCCGAGCTTCCCATTCATCTAGGGTTTTCTTTCACCACCGCGGGCGGCGGAGTACGGAGGCAGCGGCTCAGCCTCCCGCTGGTGAACGAGACCGTTTTTGTTCCGTGGAGGAGCGCTGATTATTTGATCACTTACTGACTTATTAAGTGCTCAATATTGCGGCAGTGTTTTTTCCCCCCGCCCTGATAAACAGCGGATCCGGGGAGATGTGTCAGTACTGCAGAGCAATCCTCCCAACTGCTTCCCGAGGAGAGCAAAGTCCATCAATGGAGATGGAGAGCAGCAGCCAGAGTACAGGGGAGGTTGCAGGACGAACCCCCACAGCATTTTGCCGCAGCTCCCGAGCAGAGGGAGCAGACATCCACATCCATCTGCCGCCCCCCCATACCCACCTCTTGCAGGTCAGCACATGTGTCCGTGTGGGTGCATAACAAGTAAGTTATCAAGCTGTAGGAGAAGATTAAAAATATGAAGAGCCAATATCAGGGGGCCATCAGATCAAGGGCAGGCACACATGAAGGCAGGCAGAACTGCCTGGTCCTCAGTAAACCTCAGCAGGTGTTTTGCTGGACAGGGCAGGGCTGGCTGCCCAGAGAGAACTGTGAAGTTTCATAAGGTCAGGTATTTTTAACCAGAATCTGGAGTGATGATGAGGATCACCCCAGGATTTGACTTCAAAAAAAGGATTCTGGTCCATGCAGGGACTGCTGTCATTTGTCTCATTCCTGAGATGTTTAGTGACATGCTTGCAACTTAGGCCCACAGGCGACTGGAGACATCACTCTCTGTCTCATTTTAGTCTTGTGACAAGAGTGTACCCTGGACCAAAGGTTAGTTGTGCTGGTGAGAGCAATGCTCAGGGAAGGGATTGCTTCCTGAAAGGGAACTGAAGAGGTCCTATCAGAAAACCTTATGAGAGCTAAGGGTGACCCAAACATCATCAAGGGCCATTATACATTGAGAAGTCTTGTGCTATTGCTCCATGTGCTGACTTTGCTTCCTGGAGAGTGGGAGATGAGCATCAGGATGTGGGTCAGGCTCCAGCAAGAAGCACCTTCCAATTCCCCACCAGGGAATGGGACAACCTTCTCTTTCCTCCCTCTCACCTTGACGGAGACAGCTCATGCTAGAAAATGCTGACCTTTAAGGTTTTACTATTGTTTACTCACATTTTGGAGAGTTAGAGACTTTTAGATGCCACTCAAAACAAGCTGTGAAAACTGCAGAGGAGCAGATCTAAAAACATCAGGCTATTTCACACCAATCAACATTTAGAGTCAGTCAAACAGTCTTAGAAGCAGTTTGGTACTGTCTGTTACATCCTCTGGGTCTGCTCTCTCTGCCCTCACATTTTCTACGCTTTTTCTACATATGCATTTTTAAAGTACAACTAAGTGAAATTACATTATGAAAGCAGTGTAAGATAAAATCAAGGCATAAGAACAAAAAAATCATTAGGGCCGGTCACCCCATATTATAATAATTTAAATTAGGATTGACTTCACTGTAATCAGAAAAGTTGGCAGAGATCTTATTCCATGAAGACACACAGAACTTGTCTGATCTGTCATAGAAGAGCCCTGATTTGTCATTGTTTAAGTTAGGTTTGGAGTGTGATTGGAGTGTTTTGTCTCCAGCCAAGTTTCCTGAATGACTTGAACTGATATTGTAGTCTTGGTTTTGGTCCTGTCTCCTGTTACTGCATCCTGGGCTCTCTGGAGGAGTGCTGAGCCTGCGTGTTCTTTCTATCCTATCCAGAGCTGTCAGTTGAGCCTGCTGTCAGCATCTGGCTGCCTGCTGCTTGTAGGTCCTGTGAGACTGTGCTCTGGTTGGTGTGGACAATGCCTGGGCTAGGGTTTTCCTTGGCTCTTGGTTTGCTTTTCCCATGGAGAAGCTCCTACCCAGCAAGGGATATTAGATGAGCACCATCTGTCTGGAAAGATAGGTGAAAATGGAGAAAGCATGAGAAGAAATTATCAATTCAGCTGGTTCTCTGAGTAAGAGAATGGCAGGTGAGACTGAGACAGTCAATAATAGGAGCAAGTACTGAGAGCTTGCTGGTATTGGTGTCTGGCAGAAAATGGAGTGGAAGGGTAAAAGACATAACACTTAGCTCCATCTGGAGAAGTTTTTACCATGGTACTGTGTGGTTTTCAGTCATCAGAATAGCTGTAGAGGCTGATGACAGCATATCTTGGAGGGAGTTGACTTGGATACAAATATGGGAGTACTAGAACAAGGATGTAGGTAAGCTGTGGTGCCTGTGGCAGTGAAGCAGGAGCTTTTGATATCCTTTATGCTCTAGTGCCTTTCTCTCCTTCAGAGAAGCCCAGGAACTGCATGAAATACATAAATGACGACTTTATTCTGCTCAATCACAATAGGTATTTCTGTAGTGACGATCTGAAACTATTCTAAGAGTTGAGGTGGAAAGGGATGAGGTAAATGAAGTGGCAGTGTGTTTCTCTGGCAAGCAGTAGTGTGGAGAGTAGAAGCAGCTTCTAATTTGAATGCTCATCATTAAATTATTGTGGGTGCATATTCTGTCTGATGCTGTTCTTCATTATTTTGAGTTCTCCATTATTTAAGAGTTCCCCTGTTATGCTGAAGAACAGTTACTATGCTGATGGTTCTTGGGCACTCTAGGAAAGATAGGAAACTTATAGGTCCTCTTCACTTCAGTGCTCTGAGACATCTCCACCATTACATCTGCCAGCCTCTTGGGCTGCTCTCAGCACACTGGCAGTCATTTGGCTTTCCCCACCAACTTGCCTTGACAGCTGATGTTTAGTACACAACTCTTGCTGATACACCAGTGAGGAAATTCCACTTCCTCGACAGTGAAACTGGTGTTGCAGCAGGTTTGTTTTAGTTCATCCCATGCTAGAAGTTGTCTACTCTTCATGACATCTGACCATTGGCTGTGATGCTGCACTACATATGAAATTGGCTGTTGTTCCTTCTGCCTTTTAGAGGAATGATTCTGAGTGTTGGAATTTCTTCATGTTTTATTTTGTGATGTGCAGATTTCTTTCCCTGCTGCATCTGTGTGACAAGTCTTTTATTTCAGTGTTTTTTCTTACTCTACAGTCTGTGGCATCTCCTATCTATGTGTTGTAAGTTGTACAGTAACTGTAAATTGCATCCTCTCAATGAGTATCAGTTTTGGGCAGATAATGTAAGGGATTGATGGGCAATGTGCCAGCTCTTTAGTTTTTCATTCAGCACTGCCTTAGAGCACAGTTTTTGTGTTCAGAGAGCTCTTTTATAACAGTTCCTGTGCAATACAGTCTTTTTCTGCATTTGGCTTTGGGGTTTCTAAGCTGAGAGGCCATTCACCACATGGCTAGGAGAGGAAGAAATGTTCTTTAGAAATGGTATTATGTTCTACGACTCTTTTCTGCATTAGTATTCTCTTCTCCTGCAATATGAAATGGCCTCAAAAGGAAGAAATAGTAACTTCTCACTGTAGAATAGAATATTACAGGATGATTAGGAAATTATCTTTGAAACTTTGCAAGCAGAAAAGATAACTGATCTTGGCTGATTTGTGTTTTAGGGTAGGAGTGTGCAATGCTATGTATAGTAACTGAGTGTTTGAAGCGTGCTGTCTCTTAATTTTGATTTTAAAGATTAATTTGGAGCAAATTTTGAGCTTGGGGGATGGGGTGGGTAAGGTTCAGGGCTATAAATCCTGATCAGAAACTGATACTTTTTGAAGCTCATAGTCTGACACCAAAGTTGCTACATACAGTTATAGAGTGAGGTTGCTTACCATAGCCTGTAACTCTGATCTGTTTCCTTGCCCTGACTGTTTCTTTTTCCTGTGATTCTTTAGTCCCTAACAACTGCTTTTGAGACCTGATTGATGTAGATTGTTCTAAGATGTTGGCATTCCAGTAACTAGCAAAGCTGCTAGACATGGGACACTATATTATTGCACATTTGTGCATTGAGGAAACTGAGTGTTTTATTGTTTGTGACTGCCTTCTTCTTCCTTCAAGTCTGCGTTTAAAATGTTAGGAATAGGAATTTCCATAGCACTAGCATTTTATTGTGTCATGACAACATATCACCCTTCTGTCCTGCCCTCTGGGCACAAGTCCCCAGTTCCTGGTACATACCATTTACTTGCATTAACTGTAGAAGTTTAAATACTCCTGCAACAAAATTAAAGTTCTGTCAAAAGCTGTAATGTACCTCCACATTCAGATTGTCAGCCAGTATTCTTTTCTTGCAAGTCTGTTACCTGTTTTTATATGCTGTTACAGTGCTTTTTTTATGCAGCACAGGAAAAGGAAATGGAGAACTCTTGAGAGAATAGAGAGGGAAAAATTGTTAGACTTTCCTCACAGGACTCCTTGCTACTGGTGAGCCCAGAGGGAGACTGTACCTTATTTCTCCCTGTGTATAGGAGAGACAACCTACATTTAGAGCACTGCCTAATGAAGTAATGAGTATCTTTTTCCAGTATTGTTAGGCATGTTCCAATGTGTGATCAAATTTCACGCTTGAAAATAAGTGGGATTTTTTGTTTTGGTTTGGTTTTTTGTTTGGTTGGTTGCTTTTTGTTTTGTTTGTTTGTTTTGTTTGTTTGTTTGTTTTTAAATTGAGTCACCAGCTGTTTAAAGTCTTTTTTCTGTGTGACTTTGTTATCATACAGGTTAACATGCTAACATGTTAACATACAGGTTAACCTGTATAATGATGGTGATACATATTTCCAGTCTGTTGAAAAAATAAGGAATACATACATATTATCTGCAATGGGAACTACAGAAGGCCCAGGAAGGAAGAGATTTTTATTGGTTTGTGTATGTTTGCTTTCTCCAAACTCCATTCTGAATTCAGACAATAAGAACACAGTGTGCAACTGAGATTTGGATGTATATGTAGACAAGGAACCAGAAGGGAACTCTGAGCTTGTGCAGAGCAGGGTGTGGAGCCTGGTATTGGTCAGAAATCAGGGTAAGAGGAGTTACTGACCCCTGCAGATACAACCAGCTTGCGTAAAGCACAGACAACCCAGAGACCCTATGCTGCCAGGTTGTTGTAAGGCCTGGTGCCTTGCCCTGTTAATGGGGAAAATTGTGTTTATGGAGCTTCACAGGGGAGCTGTAGGATTGCATGAGAACTCTGAGACCTTGAACTTCACAACCATATCCTTGCTGTGTTAGGTGATGCAGAGCCCACGCTGAAGCAAAACTGGGCATCCCTATCCTAGAAAAGAACATCTGAGTTCAGTTTCAAGGTTTCTTGAGGAATGCATGTATTGTTCTTAAGTGAAATTTTGGGTGAAAGTAAAGGACTTGTATTTCCAGATGCTTTACTTGTGCTTCTAGGCAAAATCTGTTCTAGATCTAGATGGCAGAGCCTGGAAGTTTTGCTTAAGTCTTCTCATTTTGCTGTATGGAATGGTGGACATGAGAAATAGCCCTGTCAAGGTAAGTTAACTTTTTAAGATCCTTTCCACTTGTCTGAAGTCTATTGGGGCAGATTGAAAAATACAGAAAAGCTTTCTTCTCACATATCTGTCCCTTTGTCATATGCCTTGTGTTTAGATTTGAAATCACTTTGACATATAATAATTTTCTTTTGAGAGACAAATACTCTTTTCAAAGGGGTGTGGAAAATACAGTGCTCAATAACATAATAAAAACTTCTTTGTCATTGGTTGGAAAAGATCCAGCTCTTTCTTCCTTTCCCCCTTCCCCCCTTTCTGACTTCTACACCCTCTTCAGACTTGCTAGCTGTGGTGTATGTTCCTGTTGTGTTTGAATGAGCATAAAGCTATGCTCAATAAAGGCAAGTAAAAAAAAAAAGAAAAAGAAAAGGTAAGAAGGCTTAGACTGGACTTTAGTGTGACTTTCCTGTGAACACTACTACTCTAGAGGGAAAGGAGGCAAATCTGCTCTCAAAATGTGCAATTCCTGTCATGCTCCAAGGTGTAGGATCTGCTTGGTCAGAAAAGGTGTCCTGATGGCACAGCTCCATCAGGAGATCAGCTGTCCTGATGTCAATACTACAAGGGAAGTTGTGCAGTGAAGTAGGAGAGGAAGAATAAGCCCTGGATAGTGTTGTGTCCTCTGTGATCTTTCTGTCGTTTCTGTTGTACTATTCCTAACACCTGTCCTGCTGCATTAGCTAGTAGCAAATGAGGTAACGATGCAATTAATAGCTAATCTGTGTGGTGATTCATGGCTTTAATAGAAATAAAATGTTCTTGTTACCCATCTAAGAGGCTTGTTATGGCTCTTCCTTAGTAAGCTAGTTAGGTTCTGGTTTTGACTAGTATGAAGGATTTTTGAAATGGAATTTAAATGTATGGCATTTGGATACACTGGGCACCTGGATCTTACAATCCTCTCCTCTAAACCCCCTCTTGCACCCTGGGAACTGAAAAACTAAGAGGTAGATAGTTGAGTTGGAAGAGAAAAACCTATGCTGTGTAAGAGGCAGTTTAAATAACAGAAACATTTATGCATCTCACTCTGGACCGCTATTGTATTGATAGATTTTTTAAGTAAGAAAAATAAGTAGATGAATCAAGGAAAATGACTTACTACTTAAGCCAAGTAAACAGCTTAATCAGGGAGACAAACCCTAGTAGAAGTATATATATTTAATCATTAAGAAAGGTGTTTTCCTTCTCTTTATTACCCTGTATGTTGTTAGCTTTGCATTTTCCTCCAGGGCTCTGGAAGAAATTTCAAAGTACACCAGATGAACCTTAAAGCTTGGATCAATACGCAAAACAGAATGCTTAAGAAAAATATTTAAACTAAGCCTTAACCTTATTATGACATGTACACACTCTTTCTGTTGGAGAGGTTGTTTATATACTTGTCTTGAACCGTTTTTTTGTGTAATATGGTGTGTGCTGCTACAGGCTACCTGTTAACATGAGTACTTAGAGGTCATAGGTGTAACATTGAAATGGATTAGACCAGTACATTTTATTTGCAGTTTTGCTTGCAGAACAAATGGAGTTTGAACATTCATGAATGGCAGCTTGTAATTATAAGTGTACATATAGACAAATAACATGCATCACCTTATTTTTTTTTTTCTATTCTATTCTATTATCAAGGAAGTAAAGTTTTTTCTCTGGTAAATACACTTGCTACATAATAATTAATTCTCAGAAAAAACCACACATCATAAATATTTATAGAACATTATAAAATATTTAATTTATCTTGCAAAACACAAATTTTCTTCTGATACCATTCAGAATTTGTAGCTCTCTGCAAAGCAAATTTAAGACAGTGTGAACTCTCAATGAGAGGTGTTAATGTACAGATAGCAAGTGGCAGTGAGACTTAATTGGGAAGGGTATCTAGGTCAAGTGCCTCTCTGTGAGAAGTGTCAAATGAAACAAATACACACCTGAATCCTCTTGGGTTAATGCAAGTTATGTCTAGAGTGGCATAATGTCTTACTGTAGTTAAATTTCTGCCTTAATGGGGTCTCCTGTCACAGGACAGGCACCTATTAGCTTGCAAAGGGCAGGTACAGTCTGATTTGACTATGGAGAAGCAAGCTGTTTGCAGATGTGTTTAAGGAGAAAGAGGGTATCTTCCTCCAAAATAGAAGAATGTGACCTCTCACTAGTAAAAGGTTAGAAGGAGGAATGAGTGCTTGAAATAAAGTAGATGCGGGGTGGAGAAGAGAATACATCTTTTCTGATCAGATACCTATAAAAGGTAGGAAAACACAAAATACTTCACTGGTTTAGTAGGGAGTGCCACAAACACAATATTGTTTCTCATAAGGAAAAATGGGAATTAACTTTTTGCCATCTAATCACCCTTATTCTTTTAGCTCTGTCTGTTCTTCCACAGATAGGTAGTAAACTGTCTTGGGAAATGGAGTACTTGCTTTTGGTCAGTAAGTTCAACTGCTATCTCACATGGACTCCTTGGTTTGGTTCATTGCAATTCTGAAGGCTGTACAAGCACAAGGCAGTGGAGAGGTGGAGAGCTGGATTCATCAGTGGGAGATGAGGGGAAGGGCAGCAGAGCCAGCCAGTGCTGGCTAGGACTGGCTGTGGTACTCCAGTATAGTGCACTGAGTACGTTTGGTGGCAGGAGATCTCTCATGTTCTTGAGTACCACATCTTGTCTGGCCACATGCAGAGCTGTATTTTCCTTTTGTTTATTTAGGGGGTTTGTTTGTTTGTTTGTTTTTGGGGTTTATTTCTGTGTGGTCTTGGTGTGTTTGGTTGTTTGTGGTTTTTTTTTTGTTTTGTCAGTTATAGGATTTTTTTAGCTTTGAAGTATCCCTGAAAATGTAACATCCATGTGTTTTGCAAGACTGTTTCCTAGCATAGCTCTGTATCCTTTCTTATAGACTAAGCCAGCTGGGCACAATTCAACTGTAAAAAAGTTACATAACAGCCAAAAGCTTGAAAAAAATTGTTTTCCCCTGGTGTAGTTGTCCCTTGCAACTACATGTCATTAAGTGTTGGTACTCTAGAAACTTAAACCTCTTTTTCTGTCCTTCCCTATTGATTTAACTTTCTTTTTAGTGGACTGTCTTTTATTACTGTAGCCTTTCCTCCACCTCTGTCTTTGTATTTGCTTTTCAAAGTAATTTTCTCTCTCTCTCTAAATATGTATTCACTGTGCACCCTTAAGAATGCTGTTACAATACAGTAAACAGATACCTTTCATGGTGGAATAGAGAATTAGCAATTACAGCAATTACAGCAAAGAGCAAAAGAAAACCTGAGGTGCCTCTCACTAAGCAATGCAGCATGTTTAAAAAATAATTTGGACAAACTATTTACAGACCAAAGAAATGTCATCATACACCTCCCTCCCCCCCTGAAATATGCAAGGGGAAGAAAAAACCTCCAGAAATATTTTAGTGTAACACTTTTTCTTCTAAATAAAGCAACAACTTCAGAACACATACTATACAAATACTATGTTGTTTACAACTATCAGTTTGCTATTTCAGGAAAACTGTTATGCATTTGGCGTCATGTGCAACTGTACAACATATCTGGTGTGAAAGAAAATGTGCTGTTAAAGCCAATGAACTGTATGTTTTAGAAGCTGAATCAGTCACAAGAGAATTGATGCTAAGATTTTACAGGTTTATTTGCTGGCTGACAGAACTGGAAAATTGTGAACTCTCAACCTGATTGCGAGAGTCAGTATATATGGTGATGAGTAAACAAAGACAAAGGTGAACCATTTAAGAAAGGGGACTCTAAACAAACAAATATGTACATTAAAAAATGTTGTTATTGCTGACACAAAATTATCCAAAATAAATATAGGAAGAGAATTTCTTTAACAAGCTAGATGAGCCTAGGAAGGAGATTTACCGGGGGGTAAATCTTCAAGGATAATGTGGTTTTGCTTATTGTTCTGTGAAGACTGCAAATACAGAGTGGCAAGAAGGAAGTGCTCAAGCTGGAAATTAGCCAGGGTGGGAATTTGAACAGTGGGGTCGTGGTTGAAGGAAATGCATGGAGGCTTTAAGCAAGCTGTAGTGTATATATTTGGAGAGGAATTAGTCTGTCTCATTCTGACATCAGCTTCTGTCTGTTTCGATGACTTATAAATCAAAGGGCTACACTTTTATCTTACAATTGCTTCTGAGCTGCTTGTGCACAATTCTAATGGTAAAAGACCTGTTATTTCTTTCCTTTGTAATTGAAACCACAAAACCCTGAAATCCTGTTTGCCTTTCCTGCCACCCCCCAGCCCCCATCCAGACTGTCATGTGGATTTTCTTCAGATCCTTGCTGAAAACTTACTCCTATGAAGCTTTGCATTAAATACTGTGTGTTTATATGAAGGGGTTAATAAGAGTGTGTGTCCTTAGTGCCCTGCATTTCACCTAAGGGTTGGGTAGGATTAAGGCTAGGAGACGGGAAGGTTGGCACAGCCTTCAATTGGGAACGGGCAGAGGGGAGAATGTTTGCTGGGAGTAATGCCTCCAGCAGAAGTGAGCTGCAAAAGGGCTGCTTGTCTGGCTGGAGCTGTGTGGGAAGAGGGAATCCTACAAAGTGCTGAGCTGCTTTGGGGGCTGACTTGAATGGAGGTGAGCCTTTATTAGAGGCCAGACTGACCAAGGAGTAAAATTTCTGTGTTCTAATTGAGTTTTCTGAAAAGGAGGTGGAGAAGGTGATTCTATGATTAATTCTAAGGTGTGTGTAAGCACGATGAAGGAATGGATATTAGTCCAGGTCTCTCTGTAACTTCCTTATGTTGGTTTTATTACTGTCCTGGAGAAGTTACATCATCAAGTTTTTCAATATTGTTTGATGCAGCAGAATCTGGACTGATTATTGCTCAATCTGGACTGATTATTGCTCCCTCTAATGCCCACCTCCAGTCAGTTTGAGCAGCAGTCAGGACTCTGTGGGGCAATTTTATGACAAGTCTTTATTAATTTGCTTTTCAGTTTAGATCCTTGCTACCTCGGAGGAATAACGTGGTCACTTTTTTCAGCCTTATTGATGCCTGATTCTCTAAAATGGGAGGAGGGCCCCCTCTCTGCAGCTGTACCAGAATTTACTGATATGTGAACACCAATATGCACTGAAGTTTAAACTGAACAATGTTCTGTAATCCTAGTTCTTGTGAGTACTTTCTTGGGTATTTCTCCTACCCAAGTAACACTGAGCACCAGACGTAGACCAAAAGGCTCGATGCGGGCTATTTTATTCTGAGAAGCTGACAGTTCACTTGGGGGAGTTCTAAAGCTGATCATAAAACCAGTATTAGTAGAGATGTCTTTGAAATGATCCTTTAAGCACAAGGAACCAGGTTAGTGCTGTGATCACAATTTAAAAGGAAATTGTGATCATTTTGAATCCTGTTATGTTTTAAATTCTTGCTAAGAATAAATACTTTTTAGATGCTTCAGACTGCAGTTCCCTTACTGTCTTGTTGTTTTGGTATATAAAAATAAACGTGAGGCTACCTTTAGTATTGCTTTAGGTGTGTCAGACCAGATGATGAGCTCTCAGCTGTGCAGTCTGATGCCATGCTAAGATCTGAATTACAATGGTCCCCTGGATGTCTTTCATCTGTCTAGTGTCATTCAGCATCAGATCCTGTGTTCTGGCTATGACTGCAGCTCGCACGCACATTACTTTTAAATCTTTATGTGCTTGTTTTCCCCAGGGAATAGTTTTCCCAGCTAATTTGTATACTAGGCAACCATGACAACGTCCAGTTTCACTAATTCGGGCTGGCATGCCATCTGCACTTTCTAAAGGGCAGTTCAAGTGTTACTTGTAATTCTGTGGCTTCTTAATAAGCAGCATAGTAGTGGTACACTGGTTCTATTCCCTGAAAACAGTAGCTGTAATCCAAATCCTGTAACAACAAACAAACAAAAAAAGAGCATCTCTACCGAGAAGAAACCTCTATGTCGTCTTGCTCAGGAGAGGCTCATGCATTTCTGAACACCCAATTTCATTGCTCTGAGAACAGTTAACAGCTAACAGCGGCCCCTTGTGACCGTAAGAAGAGCTTTTGGCGCTCAGTGTCTCCCTATGAGCAACACTGGTTAAACAGGCTCCCAAACTGCAGCTGAATGGAAAGCAGGATGAACTCTGGGGGACGGCTCTTCTTGCTACCTTCAAGGTCCACAGCTCCGTTAGGGGCAGCAGCTTGACTGCTCCTGGCATACTGAGCTCCTGCCGAGATCTCACCTCCTTCAGATTCACCTCCTTCTAACATTATCTAGTCTCAGAAAGAGAAATATTTTGGAAGACAATGACTGGCCAGCACCAAGTGCTGCTTTAGGGCTCTGACCGTTCAAGAGCGTGCATAGTTGGTGTCACAACTAGAACTGAAACCTTGAAAAATGTCCAAGATTACCCTTAGGGGTTTTTTTGGTTGATAGTTTTACTGGTCCAGTAGTGTACTTTGAAGGAGGGCCACATTGTAGTGCTTCCTTATCAAAGGAAGATGATACTGGAGAAATGTTCCATCTTGCCAAGTGTAATAAATATTTCTCCACATACTGCGAATGTTTTCAGCTCCACAACCTGTGTGTTTTGTGCTGTGTGAGATGCTTCTGAAATTTTCAGGAGGAAGCAGTATCAATAATCATGAAATAGCTGGAATTTGGAAAGTTAGGGGGGTCTCTGGGCTTGAGTGCCGGTGTCAGGGTTGCCAGTGGTTTCCAAACCTCTGGTGTCAGTACTGCTGCATTGCCCTGTGCAGCTGTTGGGTGTTGATCTGTATTTATCACATTGTTCCTTTGACTGAACATGAAGCTGAAATATGAAAATGTTGTTGGATAAAATCTTGTTGAGTTGTAACTATTATCTAACATAATAGTTATTTATTATTAGCTGAATAGAAGGTAGGTTAGAGTTTTTGTAAATCCCAGTGAAAAGACACTTCACAGAGTTTGGATGATTTCTATTATGTAGAAATACAAGTACTTATAAGAAATATTAGGAAGAAAAAAATCACTTCTTTTCACCTAAGATGTTCCCTGAAAGGGGAAACAAGCAAATTTATTTTATGCATTCTCATAGTCTATATCTGTTTTTGAGAGAATGCATTACTAACTTCAGGCTGTGGAGTTTGATATCAACTTAACCGGTTTTATTGGACTTTTTAATGTTTTCTATTTAAAGTTAGATAAAAGAGGGACAGCAGAAAGGATGATTAGAACTAATACCCAAAGTAGTATGAGAGGTTTTAAATTAAAACTAATACTTTGCTGCCTGTGACTTTCTTTTAAGATTTGAAGCGGCAAATCAACATATTGACAAAATGATGCAAGACTGCTCCTGTAGCAGTTATTTCTGCAAAGTTTGCTTCTTCTGGATTAAATAACATTTCTTCAGTGATGTGTTGCCTTAGAGAAGTGTAGAAGGAACTTCACTGTATGACACAGCTGACAGCATTGCTATATAGTAACAGAGATGAAAAGCAATTTCAGAAACAGGGCAGTAAAAATAACTTCTTGTTTCAGACACCAAACTGAAAACTTGATTCAGTACAGCTGTATGAAAGCTCCTGTATCTTGCTGAAATGAACACCAGAAAAAAACCAATCCAAAACACCTTTGGGTCAAGAAAACTTTTAGTCCATCTTGAAAGCATCTTGTTTATTTTATTTAACAAAACAGTGAAGGAGAAGAAATAATTCACAAACACTGGGAGAAGGCACAACTCCTCTACACCTTTATTGAGTGCTCCAAACTGCTAAAACAGTTTTTCTTCTTGTGGGAAACTTCAGTAAAAACTCTGCTTTACATAAAAGAGACTTTTTTTTTTTCTTTCTTTTTTTTTTTTTTTCCCAGTTTTTCACTTTCAAAGTCAGAGCTGACTGCTACGTAAACCTGTCTTTCAGAAAATACTCTACTGGCTATGTTCAGGTACTAATTTTAACCTAATGTTTTTACCTGAACCTGAATTCATTTTCATGTTCCATAGCTGTCTGGTTGACAGCAGAAATATGTGGCTTTTGTCCTCTGTTCATTATATTCCTAATGTCACAGGAGATCTGTTTTTGTTAGATAAGACCAAGCTGCTTGGATGAATGTTTTTGATAATGGTCATGTTGGTGGATGCTCATCTGCCTCTTATGTGTGGGAATACAGAAAACATGAAAAGGTTGTGCAGAGAATCCATGAATGCCCAGACTGGTGGTGCCATGTGATTTGATTCAGTTGTCATTTTACAAGCAGTGGACCAGATTTTTAAACCTCAAATCTAAATTTGTCCATTTGCTGCTGCTTCTGCTATCAGTATTTGCATTCTTTCTTAAATGCTGCATCCGTGAGAGGCTGGTGCCTGGCTCATCCTCCTGGCATCCTGTCTTTGTCAGTTTTGTGGTCCTTAGGAGGTTTTAGTTTGCTATGCCCCAGAAGACATGGGCCTCTGACCCTTTAGTGACTTAGAATTGTTGAGCCAGTGCTATATTATCTTCGATACTCTTTATTCTCATTCACTTATATCCTTTTATTGTATGATTTTCATGTTAAGGCACTGAAAAGCAGTGAAGCATCTCAACTTTTCCGACAGAGGACATGGGTGCACAGGGGAAAAACATCTGGTAGTCTGGAATTCCCTGAAGTTCCTGTTAGACCTTCATCTTCCACTAGTTTTATATTTATAGTTTCTCTGGCAGAACTTTCTGCCTTTAATGTATTTTAAAATAAACTTTCATTTTTGATGTCTGCAAATTGGTCCTCAAACACTTCTGGATAATCTTACTCTGCAATGTACTTGCCAGAGTTTGTTCCTTCTTTTTCTCATTTTTGTATGATTTCAACCTCCTGGAGTTCATAGCCTTCCTTGCTCCCCTGTTGTACCGAGCCATTCTTCTTTTTGTCTTTCAAATCTTGCTGAAATAAATGGTACAGGCTTGCCAATATGACATCTTTGTACAATCTGTGCTCCATGCTAAGAATTGCCTTTTGAGCTGCCTCTCTTTTCTCTCTTTAAAAAGCTGTTCACTTCTGTGTTGTTTGGATGGTTTTGATCATGGCAGTTAGTAGTTTTGGCTTTTGATGCTCTTACAAAGCTCATTTTCAAACTCTTTTGTTAAATACTATGCCTTCAGCAGTATTGGTACTCATGGGGGTACTGTGTACAGCAAAGGACAAGTCGAAGAAGAGCTGATTTGGCTCTTAGGGACTCGTGGCATGTTTTATGCAGTGAAGGAGTCACTGACAGGGCCGAGGCTGAAAGATGTGCATCACGTGGGTGTGCATGAAATACCCCCACATGTGGGAACTGGAGAGAAGATAGTTACCCCACTGATCTTGAGGCAAGGTACTGTAGTACCTTGCGTATGGTAAAAGGGAAACATTGAGAAATTAAATCATTAATTGTGAATTACCCTGAAATGCTCTGTTCATAGGATTTCCTCTTAAACTTTCTCACCTTCTTTGAGACTTTGTGGGTATTTGCTATCAATGGATGTCAATGCATCTGGCTATTCTTATGGCAAAACCTACTTAAACACAGTATAGGAATGAAATGTTTTTCAGTCTTGTACTCTATTCCCTGGATGTGGATGGAACTGTTCAATATACATTCCATACTTAAAACATCTTTTTCTACTAACTCTGTAGAGAGATAGAAAAAACTTGTCTGTTTCAAGCTTTCCTTAAGACTTGAACTCTGTTGTGAGAGCTTAGCCAAGCTGGACACTCCTGAATCTTTTACCTGAAGACCATCCTTTTCTGTATAGGATCCTAAAATGGTTTCAGTTGAAAAAGGTTTTGGCAGAGTGGTTAAATCAAAATGAATAAGGTGGAAGATATTTCTACCTTTTCTCGAGAAAATAGACTAGTTATAGCCAAAAAAACCCTCAAACAAAACCACCAAAAAAGCCAACAAAAAATCCCAAACAAACACCCTAAAGATCAAAGGTATTTAAAATAACATGCTTCACTCCAGATACAGGGAAATAATCTCTGGCATTTAAAGTACAACATAACTGTACATTTTCCTGTTTTGAGAGGTGGCTCAATAATATCTGAATTCAGATACAGTCAGAGCTGAATGTGAGCTATGTAATATATATTCACATATATATTCACATTCTTAATGCAAGACTTTTTCTCCAGTTGTTTTAAGGGTAAGTGTGAGTACTGTTGCCTTCCGAAGATATAAATCCAGCCCTCCCTCCTGTGTGAATATGCTGTGGGGCAAAGTGACTCTAGACTGTTTAGCAGGACTTTGGCAACAGGATTTATTAACCTCAGCTGGAACTGAAGAAGTGATAGAGAAATGACCTGCTGCCCCCATGAGACTGAGGAGGCTTAATTTTGAGTCTGCCTCACCCCTTAATAGTGTTAAAATATTGATTGTGGTATTTTTAGGGCAGCCAATAGAAAAGTCATGGCAGCAATAGTGATGCATGTGGAACCTACTGGCCCTGTTAAGAAGGAAAATATTTTCCTCTTAGGAGGGCTATTGAGGACAGCCTATAAAGGCTCACTATCTCCCAAATAAGATGGGACTTTAACTTGAGGAACACAGCTCCATATCTAGCTCTCAGAAAAGCTTCCACATTGAGCAAGAATAAGCCCAACTAAATCAGAGGAAGCCTCTAGGCTATGAATTTAATTGTCTAAAATACTTAAGACACAGCCTGCTAAAATACTTCGATACTGTTATTAGGATATAATTTCTTGAGCTTAAAGCAAAACTTTTCTGCCTCAGCCACTCTGCTTTTAGTAGCCATCTTCCTCTGCTTTTTCTGCACTTTTTGCACAATTTGCTTCTGTGCATGTCTGGTTCTGAGCTGTTAAGTTGCTGTTTTTGTGGGTTGTGTGTTTATTTGGTTTCAGAGGTTTGTTTCAATGTCTTTTTTTTTTTTTTTCTGTAGTTGTTCTGTTGCTTTTATTTTCATGGGACACCAGGTGCATCTTTTGTCTTTATCTTGTCTTCATCTTTTTCCCCTGTTGAAACTCAAAGCAGTAGTTCTTGGTACCTATATGGCCATTGTGAAGTATTAGTTGTTTAAACAGGAGGCCTTTCAACTTTCATGTTATAAATTACTGTCAGTGCTTCAAGTTCTCTAGAAAAAGATTAAATTAGAAAATGAACTTCTTGATGAAGCAGCACCACAATTTTTCTCTATGTATTTCTTCAAAGTTAGAATGCAAGCTCTGAAAGCAATTCATCTTGCTTAGCATGTTTTCCAATTGGGACCCTGGGGATTAACGATAGAGTGACTCATTCACATAATTGGGCTTCTCAGTGCTTTTCCCTGCATTGAAGGTTTCATCTCCAAGCATGTAAGAAAATAAGAAAGTGAAAAATGACCATCTGCAGTAAAAAGTCTAGAAAGACATGTGGCTCAGCTTTGCTAATGCTAAACGAGACTATTTGCTCATGTTCTAATGGTAACAATGTCATGTTCTTACTGATAGCCTTGACTCCTGGGCGACTGCTTCCAATGTGTAACTTGTTTGTGTGTGAGATTTTATATGTGTGTTATGATCAGAATGCTTCTGTGGGTCAGGTTTAGCAATGGGCATTGATAATTAATAAACTTTTGATTATCAGCAAACTTCCCCTTTACATGAGTGGAAATAATTCTAATTATCTTTCTCTTAAACTTTTTCCTTAAGATCAAAGCAAAGATCTCATTTTACTGCTTTGCAGCTGTACTGGATATTGCACTGTGCTTCTCTGATTTTTATTCCCCCCACTGCAGCTGTGGAAGAATGAGTAATGCTATCAAAATTTATGTCTGCTTCAGCATGCTTAGCTTAATGGGGCCTTCATCTTTTTAGTATTTTTATGGAGGCTTGTGTAGGCTTGAAAGCTGTTTAATGGTAAAAATTGTCAAGAGCTATAAAAAGAAACCAAGGCACTCACCTCTTTGTTGTCTGACTTCTGTGTGGGGAATGTGTGCAGGGCTTTCAGTGAAACGAGAAGACTCCTTGTGTGGAGGCTGCAGGTACCTTGGCATAGCAGTTCACAGCTGCTGTTGGTGTGCAGAGCTGTGATCTAGACAGAACTTGTGAATCATATAGTTTGAGTTGGAAGGGACCTACTTGCTTTCATTTTGAAACCATTCCCCCTTATTCTGTTGCTACATGCTCTTGTAAATAGTCTCTTTCCATCTGTCTAGTAGGCTCCTCTCAGGTACTGAAAGCCACCATTAGGGCACCCTAAAACCTTCTCTTTTCCAGGCTGAACAATCCCAATTCTCTCTGTTTTTCCTCATAGGAGAGGTGCTCCATCCTGGTAATTAATCATCTTGGTGACCCTCCTCTGGACTCACTCTATCAGTTTGATGATGTTCCTCCTGTGCTGGGTGTGCCAGAGCTGGATGCAGTACTCCAAGTAGGGTCACAGAAGAGAGGAGCAGAGCAGCAGAATCGCCTCCCCCAGCTTGCTGGCCATGCTGCATTTGATGGAGCCCAGGACACAACTGGCTTTTTGGGCTGTGAGTGCACATTGCTGGCTCATGTGCAGCCTCTCATCCTCCATTTATCTACAGATAAATGACATCTGTATCCCTTCCCTTGTCCACTGATGTAGTCACTCCACCATAGAGGGTTGGTAAATTGGTAGCTATGGACAACAAAGAAAAGGCTGAGATATATAACAACTTTTTTGCTTCAGTCTTCAATGGCAATCTGTCTTCCGACATGTCTCTAGAGGATGGACAGCAGGATGAGGACCAGGGTAGCAAAGTCCCTCTGACTGTAAGTAAAGATCAGGTTCATGACCACCTGAGGAACCTGAGTGTACCTAAATCTATGGGACTGATGAGATACATCACAGAGTCCTGAGGAAATTGGCTGATGTAGTTGTCCAGCCACCCCCCATGATATTCGAAAAGTCATGGCAGTCAGGTGAAGTCCCAGGTGACTGGAAAAAGGGAAATGTGGTACATACCTTTGAAAAGGGTAGGAAGGAGTACTTTGAGAACTACTGACCTGTCAGCCTCACCTCTGTGCCTGGGAATGTCATAGAACACATCCTCCTGGAAGCTGTGCTTAAGGCACAGGGAAGACAGGAAAATGATTCAAGACATTCAGCATGGCTTCTCCAAGGGGAAGGCTGAGTTGGGAGTTGTCCAAGGCACTTTGGTGAACTGCACTTATTCAGCACTGGTCTCTTCTGCAGACAGGTGTCAGACATGATCCCTGGCAGAACACAGACTAATCCCTGCAGCTGTCTTCCTTCAAGAGTTTTACTTACCCTTTTTCTCCAATAAAAAGTGGATCTTGTGTCTTGTGCTTAAGAGACTGATTTCATACCTTCTTTGGCTTGAGTGGATTCAGGTTTTTATCCCTTGGGAAGTGCAGGAACTCTCCTTTGATGTGGGTTGCTTGGAACAGTACTTGTTTCATGGAGGCAACGGGCAGTAAATATCCTTGGAGGAGAAGCCAAAACCTGATAGTTTGGTCATGTTCCTTCTTCTATGTGTATATGCCTCAATCCTGGAGTTCTCAGCCCAGGCATGGGTATTAAATATTGACTGAACAAAATGTTATAGGATTGTCTGTTGTTGTTTCTGCCTCAATTACTCATCATTAGGTACAATTGCAGTTTTTTCTCTGCTTCAAGGCAAAGTGACATTTCATGCACTCCAAACAAAATATAGAATGGACAAAACAGCAATGATCTTGACTCAAATCTGCTCAATAAAATTTTAAATTCTACTAGCTCACAAGTATTTTAAAATAGAAAAAATTACTTCCACAGGGGAGTTAACTACAGCAAAGGGCCAGTAGGATGACAAAGAGACTGGAGCCTCTTTCATATGAGAGGCTGAGAGAACTGACTGTTCAGTCTGGGCAAAAAAGAAGCCTCAGTGGGGAACTTATTTTGTTTATAAATACCTGATGTGAGGATGTAAAGACAGACATGGGCTCTTGTCAGTGGTGCCCTATGGCAGGATAAGAAGCAATGGGCACAAACTGAAACACATGAAACTACATCTGAACATAAACCTTTTGCTGTGAGGACAGATGAACACTGGAATGGTGGATGTGTAAATTCACTAAAATTCCCTATTTTAAAATGTTTGAGTTATAAATTAAATCACCTGGCCTATGCTTTTGAATGTCTTGTATCACTATTGAGTCGAACAGCAATGCTCTGCTCTATCAGGTTTAATTGGGTTTAAAATGTCACCAGCTTGGTTTGGTCTATTACTGTAGGTCTGCGTGGGAAAACAGATTTAATCACACTTACTGGACCTGAATTAGGTGATAAAAGCTCCCTACAAAGGGTGTATTTGTCTAACATGGTCTGGCTTTACCCATCCACTGCAAAGCTGTTGCAGAGTTGAAAATGCCTGCTATTTCTGAAGAGAGACTGTTATGATGCCGCTTTGTCTTCTGCTGTGAAGTAAAACCTGGGTGTTGCATGTTGCCTAGCAGCACAGTTCTTGTGAAGAAGGGAAATGTTTCCTTATGCTGACTTGGAATTTCATTGTACAGTAATGAGACGTTTTGCAGCATGATCTATGTTAGCCTTCAGTTCACAGTACTACGAATAAAAAAGTATATTTAAGTGTTGATGTTCCTGTCCTTCACACATTTAAATTTTAAAAATCTGTTTTCAGGCTTTTCTTCTGTAAATTAGTAACTTTAGAAAATGTATACGTAAGGCAGGCTTTCATCTTTACCAGGAAACCTTATCAATTGAAAAATGATGAAAATCTGCGCAATGTTTTTCTCTTGCTGACTCCTAAGGCTCATTCCTACTGAGAAGCAGGTATTAAGGAATCTTGAGCAGAACTGCCACTAAGCTTAACCTTCATAGCTTAAGAAGGGATCTGAATTACTACAGTGTGTGATACCCTCAATTCACAGTTGTGTAAGATTCTCCTAAAGCTATTCAATAAGAAAATACTAACATTCAAGCCGATGTACAAAGAGCTCTTATCAGGGTGAATATTGCAGCACAAAGCCAGGCTGTGTTTTCAATTTTAAACCCGTTGATTTTTTTAGTCTTTTTACATAAGTCATGGGCTTTTTACATAAGTCATATCTGCATATGGGCAAGTTACCACTGAGGAATGTCTGTGCCTGGCTCTTTGGCTCTCTCCTATAATCCATCCATTTCCATTATATAGCTGCCAAGCAGGGAGTTGTTCCATTTTGTACCTAAATAGCATTCCAAATACAAATCCAGTACCCTGTTCTGCTAGGTGGTGGAAGGCTGAGGCTTAGCTCTCAGGACTGAGAGAATCTAATATTGTACCTTTCAGGCTACAGAATTTTATGATAAAATGGAGATGGGAGCTGAAAGGATTCCAGGCTATATTAAAAATGTACTAATGTGCCAGGAAATCTATTCTGAACTTAAAAAGCATCCCTCAAGCAAGAGGAAGAAGACATAGCTATTATTACTTTAGCTTACCATCAGGGCAAATTTATGCCAGAGAACTCTGTTAAAGGCTTTGTTCTTTTCTAGTCAGAAAAGCAGTGGGATACAGGCAAACCATATCCTGTCTTGACTTCCTCAAGGTAAATTTCTAGCATGAACTTCATGTAAGAAACTGCAATTGAAATATAATTACATAAAAACACCAATGTATTTACCACAAACTCAGACACTGGCACAGACATTTCAGCATGAAGGTGCACACTCAAGGGATAACTAGTCATGAAAATAACTATTCAGGTGATAAAGCAGGGAGGAAACTGATTTAAAGAGCCTCGGGAATTTTTTGTAAATTTTTGGGACTTCATAAAAAATACTCAGTAATTTACATGGCTGATATTATGTGTTTAAAGAAAAATGCAAACTACCGAAAAGGCTGCTGCAGGTTGATACCCATCAATCTTTATTCAGACTGGCCCGATTACTTTTAAAAACACCATTAAGCGGACACACACTGCCATCTCGTGAGCATCTCTAACACAGCTGCAGGCTGATTTCAGAGGAGAGGAAAACGAGTTGCTTGGAGCAAGTAACTTAATACAGTACAAAACATATACAGACTTAAAAAATGCTGCACTGAATGCTTTGTCAATGGTATATTATATAACAGAGATACACAGAGAAAAGCTAAAGTATTTTATTAATAATTTATTGTCAGTAAGAAAGACTGGCTAATGGTAATTTTCAGTAAAAACCTTTACAAGACCATTGGATCACAAATATACAGACACTATAAAAACTGTGTCATGGTGGTTTTGGTTCTAAACTGGTATGTAGAGGGTCCCCAACACACTTTCCAAGAAGGGAAAAAAAAATGTTTACAGTTCTAAAATACAGCAACCCATTTAAGACATTTCCATATAGCTGACCCAGAAAAATATCAGACCTAACATATGTACAATTGAAATTGTGTGAATATGTTGCATGTTTTAGAATGAAATGTCAAACCTTGTGTTTTGGGGGAATACATACAGTGATGCCCTGATTATAAGTCAGGGTGCTCATTTTTAATGGCACACTAACACCACTAGTTTCAGTGGAAAACAAATTCACAAAATATCTACAAAATCTAGTTAAAACTATTAAAATCAAAACTGTACATAAAATTTACAAAAAGTAGGAGAAAATTAATTGCATTAGAACTATATAAATATATGCATCATGCTAACATGGAGAAGTGGTATGTGATTTTATTAAACTTAGACAATGTAAGTACAAAAAGGATGTTCAGAAATGGCACAGCCAATGGAAATCTTGGAACTGTCCAATTATAATAGGTTAGAAAATGGAAAGAGGCTGATTTAATGAAATTAATTGCATGATCCAATGCTGCCATGTCAGTTTAGCTCACTGAAACAAAAGCATTCACTGTGGCTGGGAAAAAAAAAAAAAAGAAAAAATAAAAAAGCTTTTGAAAATTGTTCTAGATTTGATGAAGTTTGTTGGAGTCCAGGCACTTTTGTTGGGTGTGTCAGACTTCTGTATGTTGCTGGGAATCAAGTGGAGGAATTTTCACATCTTCAAAGTGACTGTCATCTCCACTCTCATAGTCACTCATCATGACTTCAGACTCCATTTCACAGCACGCCGACACATCCGAGCAGGAAGCTGTGGAAGCGTACACAGACATGGACATGTTGTCTACAGCGGGTGCTTCAAAGTCTCGATTGTACCCTAATGTGTAAGGAGCGTAAGGTTCTCTGTAACTGCCACTGATGCCACTGGTTGTGGTCTGAGGTTCTGACATGTCTGCAGGGTAGTGATGCGGAAGGTACTGATTAAGGTTAAACCTCTGCCTGCTTCTCGAAGAAGAACCCAAGCTACCTACGGCTGGCATGTCTCTGGGTGGCTGTATTGACTCAAACTGGTCGCTGTATTCAGGTGGTAATGGTGGAAGCTCATCAGGTGCAGGGAAGTCATCAGGTGGAGGTGGAAAATCACTTTCTATGTCATAACCGCCAGGGTAATAGTCTGTATCGATGGCATTGGGATCTGTGTAGAGGGGAGCTGACTCCTCAACCACTTCATAATTTGGATACTCTTGGATACCTGGCAGCTGAACACTTGGCATCCAGTCTGATGTATCCCAGTGGTAACCTGAAAAGTTAATTTAGAAAAAAGAAAAGTAGTATTATTATCTTGTATTCCAGTCAGTCTGAACTGAGAATACACTGAATAGATGTATTAAGACAAGGCAATCACTTTGATTAGGACACTACTTGTTAATCAGAGAGAAGTTTGCCCTGGTTTCACAAAAAACATTCAACACAACACAACTTTACATTATGCCATGCATTAGACAGTGCATCATTCACACTCGAATTTTTACATTTTCTCAGACATTGCACCTAACCAGGGAAGACCTGTAGTCACCTAGGGAATGTGCTGTCACAGTGGTTCACTGGATAGCAAAGAATTAACAGCCTCCCTACTGTAGCTGAATTCTTTATCAATTGTTGTTGAGTAATTAGTTAGGGTGAAAACAACAGCCTGTTTTTCTTAAGAATATATTTAGTATACATAACCCATAAGTTTTTTACATAAAAGAAGTAATTTATAAGTGGTAAAGTATTCAGACCATTAAAAGTGACTTTACCTCTTAAGTGAATTATATAGTTAATTTTACAAAATGCTGTTAGCTCTACAGTAACTGTCACACCTCTGACAAAAAAATCTCTATTAGTAAAGACATTCCACATTCAATTACAAGAACAAAACAGGAAAATCAAACTTAATCATGCATAAAAGACCGAACTTGATCCTCTCTTGCAAACTGCCCTTGAATAAGTTTGTATTTGTCTACTGGAAGCTAGATGTAAGCCTAATCTCATTAAAAACCAATCATTTCTCTCACGTGAACACCAATAAAGAAAATAATACACAATTGTAATACAGTGCAAATCTAGTAAAGAGTAATCACTGCGGACAAATGCACAGCAAGCAACTGATAGTAAGTCTGTGTTAAAACCAAATATTAGAAGAAGTATTTTGGTGAACACCAATGAACTGCATGCAGAAGTCACCTCTTGAATTGCTGAGGTCAGGAACAGCAAAAGATTCTTTAGATGGCAAAATGAGAAGAAAAAGGAGAAAACATCTGTAGTTAGGAATCAAATATGAACCAATATGAATGACAAACAATGACTGTCACTATAACGTTCATGCAGCTTTTGTCCAGTCAGCTTTTGGTTTTTTTCTCCTGGTCTCCTTATTTGTTGAGACTTGAACTGCAGGACAGCTACTAAGTTCAGGTACAGCCCACCTGGGACATGGCTGTGTGGTGGCAAAATCTGCAGTCTGTAGTTTGCTGAAATCCTCCTATCAGTAGATTTAAGACTCCTACTACAAAGGGTAACAAGCCTTGACCTGATTTTTTTCTTTCCTTGTATCACCCCTTGTTTTTCAATACGGGGCTGCATCTATTAGGACTTATACTTTCAAAGTATCACATGTAAAGAAAGTAACTCTCCCATTAGTGTCTAGTTTCCAAACACAAAGCTCTGGGAAACATGCCTCCCTTTGTACAGCAATTCCAACTCACGCTCAGCAGAGAACTGTCCTGTGTTATCTGACGAATTTTAAACCTTTCTCTCTTCAGGAATCTATATTCCTTATTCAGATCTGTACAGATGAGCAATGCCTATCCTGATAGCAGAATCTTCTCCTAAGAATTCATACTTTCATCTATTCTTGGAAGACATCTATTCTTGGACAGAGGTTGACTCTTCGGTGGGGAGTTCCTCTTTTTTTAAGCTTGCCTAGCCCAGACAAGAAAAGTACTGTTCAGACTTATGGAGATATCAGTCTGAGATTTAAAACATCTTTGGCCTCCTCTCCAGGAGAAGGTTTTGATCACTAATCTCCTTAGAAGACAGCATTCTTTATTTTTCCAGGGAAACTGACTGCAAAATTAAACCCAAGAGGCTCACTTTGGTCTTAGGATTTAAAGCACTTTTACCAAGAATGGGGAGCTCTTGGTTTTCCTCTTCTTCTGAGGCAAAGACTCTTTAACATAAACAAGAACTTGATGTTCCCATCTTTCTAGGTGACAATCTGCTAGACTAGAGCTGTATTTCCTCTTGCACTCCGTATTGCTAATTTGCACTGAGCTGCAGTCTGAGAAGCAGTGCAGAGAACGCCAGCCTAAAACTATTCTAGGATGAGATTCATGCTTCCGGGATACCTCTTGGACAAAAGCACTTGGGGAGACTAAAGGTGAAGACCATCTGTCCCAGAACTTGACCTTGCTGAAGGCTTGAGCAAGGATCTCTGCTGCTCGAACCAGCACCCTCCTGAGGGTGCTCAAAAGCAGAACTCTTTACCTAAGATACTTTGAAAGAAGAAATGCTTATTAAAAGTAGAAACTTTAAACTGTTAAGAAGCAGCTGAGCAGGACATATTTAATGTCTCTATGACTACAATGCCTAAAGTGTTTGTATTTATCTTACAGTGATGCTAAACCACCAAGTAATACTTTCAACTTTGACTTGAGAATCCATAATTTTTAATTTTTACCAATTAAAATCTCAAAGAAAATCTGAATAAGCTATTAAATATTTCCACTGATAGATTTTGCCTCTTCCAGTCTTGGAATTCTTCCTTTCCCAAGTACTGTGCATTACAATTTTTTAGCACTGAGAACTACGGTCTATAGGTATACATTAATGAAATACTCTCATGTAATTAGAAGTCTTTGCATTTGTGTACTTTCTTATGTGTCTGCATAAATTAAATGTAGGATGTACTTCAGATAACAAACCAAAGAGAATCTTTAGCTACTATAATCAATTCTGTGTTCTTAAAATGACTTCATTTTAAATAGGACTTAGTAACAAATGTTAGGTTTCCCAGTCTGTATCAAGAAATAGGAAGCATACACTGTAGATGTTATTTCAGAAGTAACCTTTGCAAACTCATGGTCATGGAGTGAATTACTTGCCTATTACTGGAACTTAAAGTACGATGTCAATTAAGTCAATAGTTAGCATTTGTATAGATTCACTGGTACTTTTATTACTACTATTATTTTGTAAAGAGTTTGTGTTTTCCAGAATGGTTAGTTCTTAGCAAAAATGAAATTAAAGTCCATTGAAAATGTCTGCTTGGCCTCTTTCTAACTTCCAAATACATAATACACACACACACACACACAAATAAATGTGCGTGTACATATGTACACCCAAACATACCTTTTAGGTACGGCTGGTAAGGCTGGATAAGGCTGGATAGTAACAAACTACTGAAACTGGCAGTCATCTGCATGCCTATATACCTCAGCTGCACACAAGAAATCAATTTTTTCTGCTTAAGAGACAGATTGATCTGAAGGCCAGGGAAGTAAGCACTGATACCAGACTACTCAAATTCTGCTCAGCTGGACAAGGTAATAACAGATGTGGCTGAGAGAAGAAAAGGAAGAGAAGGTTGCTGCTTTTTCATCTACAGTACTGTATATATTTCCCTTCGATGCTGTCTCAATTCTGCTGGTAGCCTTAGTGTGAATACTTTTAGAAGAGAGTAAGCACCAAGGTCTTTTTTTCCAATACTTTTTTTGGCAAGAAATCACATTTTGAAACCGTTTCAAAGGGCAGCTGCAGCATACACAAGAAAATATTAACAGATATACAATATAAATATATTATTTGCTAAAACTTATCAGAAAGTTTAAGTATTTATAATTCACATCTGGTAGGGGTACATTACTAGAAGACAATACTAGAAGACAAACGTGCATTATTCTGCCAAAGCAGTAAATAAATATGAAAACATGTATATACCTTCTTTTTCCACCGAGTCAACAACAGCATTGACAAGGTGTATTACAGTCACTATGGAAGCTTGTAAAAGGTATAAAAGGAGCAAATTAAAACAAACCTAGAGTTAATATCACTTTAAACAACATACAGATCTAAAAAACCCCCACACTTAAAACTGCAGTCCATTACTATTTTATCGAGCAAGATTATTGGCTTACATATACATTTACTCTCTATCTAGAAAGCAGTTGCATATAATAAATAGAATACATCTCTAAATCTCAATTTTGTTCTCGCTAAACGTGCAGAAATACCTGTAACTACTCCTGAAGCAAACTTTGCATGGGCAAAACTGCTTTGCAAAGCTGCTTTAGTCGTGTTAGAATTTTTGGAACATTGCCTAAACATACTCGTTTGCACAATACTTCATCTACATAGCAACAAACTAGATTTCTCTAAAGGCTTGTGTTAGGTAAATTAAGGAGTATTGCATTAGACTTCCCCTTTAAAATTGCAAATTAAATTCCCTTCCCCCACAATGAAAGTTAAAGGAAAGAAATTTTCACTGAAATGAATTAAAAGTTGAGAATATAAAAAAAAAAATCTACTCAAAATTTCTGTTGCTGACCTTAAGTTGTGTGTGAACTGTGATATCACAGTAGGAATACCAAATTCAGGGTGTTACAATGTTATTTAAAAGCAACAAAAATGAATGCGTTTTTTATGTCTTCCCTTTCCCAAGATAATTTTGGTAGGGAAAAGGATTTACTCTTATTGTGTAGGATGAAGTAAGCACATGCAATTTGTTTGCATGGCTCAGGGGTTGAATTTCAAGCTAATAAATTCTGAATCTACCAAAACAGAAGGAAGCAACAGATGCTACAGCTATTTCTCTTGAAATGATGTATTAATGAGTAATCAGTACATGATAAGAAATGGGAGTAAGAATATATGAAACATACAGGATGGAGAGGAGGGGAGAACATGTACAATACAACACTTAAAACCACACAAGAAAGGTTGAAAGTTGGTAACAGGTCTATTGATAAAATGATGAGGACTGTAAGCAAACCATTTTACTTTCACCAATCATCAACACAGATTTTTTTTAATGCTGTTAATAATAAATCACTCTACTTCATTGAGAAGCAGAATGTTCTTTATTCCTAAGCTAAAAGAATTTCAAGTTCTTTTTACCACACAGAGACAAAAGCAGAAATTGGAATAAAGAGTCAAAACACCTTAGCTTAGTGAATTAAGTTATAAGACAACCGTGGCTTTGTCCAATCAGCATGAAATGTTTCTGAATACATAGATGCATTCATATTAACTGTAAAAGCATTTGTCATCACAATAGAAAAATAAAAGACTTCCAATTAATAATAATCAAACCCACAAATATGTATGTTGATTATATTTTGATGGACCGGAGTATATTTTTATTTTTATATTGGCTTTTATTATTGTATGAAATGTTTTTATTCATTCATTTTAATCATGGTGAAAGCCAAATATACTGTTCTATTATAACAAAATTCTTTTTTGTGCAGCTTCCTTCATTACTAAAGTAATCAAACTTACAAGTAGTCCCTTAAACTCTGCTCTCACTCAGAACTGATCTGATCCATATGGGAGCTGAGGTCGCAGCAAGAAAAAGAGAAGGAAACAAATGAAACTGTAACACCAGAAAGCTTTTTACCGAGAGCTGAACGGCAAAGCGAAAGTTATACTTGTGCAGAGGCCATTGTTTAAATTCACTGTATTCTTGCATAAGGTGATAACTAATGATAACCTAAAATAGTTTCTCAAATTTTACCACCTTTTAAACACAAGGCTCCGAACACCGTGGGTTGCATTTTCACTGTAATATTCCAACAACAGAATGATTATATATAATTTTAAGGTAAAATACTTAAAACAAGGTGTAAGATAGGTAAAATACTTCAAAAAAATTAACAAATCTGGGTATTAACATAAGTAAATACAGATATATATTAAATAAGCTACTATTTAATATATATTCGATATATGTAAGTCCTATTGACACTAAGAGATAAAGATGCAAAGACATAGAACAGATGAACTTAAGTGGCAGTACAGAATGATCACATTTTACGTACCATTGTCATCACACGACTCAGACTGGAAAGAGCTGAGAGACTGGACCTCAGACATGCTTTCTCTAGCACTATAAGGATGGGAGCTCTTTTCATCCAGAGGCTTTTTAGAAAGGCAGGGGTCAAGATCTACTACTTTAGCTGAAAGAAAAAAAGTTTCAAGTGAGATGATTAATAGATTGTAGACTAAAGAGTCAATAAAATTTAATGCTGAAATCTACACATTTTTACAAAACTTAATAGAGCATGAAGCCTGATCACACTCAAAACCCAGTAAAGTCATGTTTTTCGTACCCTAACAGACATAGACAGTGTTTGACGCTCATATTAAAATTTCACCAGCACATGCATTTAACAGAAAAGAAAAAATAAGAACATTTCTTACTATCATAGTCAAAATCCCAGCTGGGTTTCTGTATTGAATCACTGTCTGAAGGTGAGTTGGAGGGAGGTGGAGGTGGCAGATTTGGTGCTACACTGCAAACAGCTACAGCTTTTCGGTGACCATGTACAGAATCTGGGTTAAAAGTACTAAACTCTGGGTGTTCAGGGATAGCAGACCCCTCAAAAGAATTCCTGTCAAGGTTGTTCCTGGAGTCGCTTGGAATGCTTGGAGTGTATGAAATGGGACGAACAGGAACCTGCGGTGGGATGTCAGAATAGATGTTCTTATTCAATTTTGCATCAAAATACGGTCTTTGCAAGAAGGCTGTTGTAGCTCCCAGTTGCTTGTCTTCAGGTTCTGGCTGGTGCTTCTTCTTTCTACTAACCACTTTGCGGCAAACGACAAAAATCACAACTAAGAAGAAGATTCCTGCGATGAAAACAATAATCCCAATCACTTCAGCTAAGCTAATGTTCCAAGATGTTGAAACGTATTTATTAAGAACAATGTCTGTGCAGTGTTTTCCTCCAAATCCATGGCTACAGTTGCAGTGATATGAACCATAAGTATTCTCACAAAGGGCACCATTAAGACATGGGTTTTCTATGCATTCATCAACATCAGTCAGGCACCTATCAGAAACAGAAAAGAACAATGATGTTTGGTTTACATCAGTAGTCTTTGTTGTAATCTCCTTGTTCTCAACAGTTCTGGATATATTTAATATTGAGTACTGCACACTATCAGGCAACACCTGAGATTTCAATCAGTTTGAACTGTTAAATAATGCTATTAAAATTCAATATGTGGAACACTACCTACCTTTCTCCACGAAAGCCTGTTTCACACTCACATACAGGTCCATCCAAACTGTCAATACATTTGCCACTGTTTTTACAAGGATTGTCTTTGCAATATGGACCCAGCTGGCACCTGCAAAGCCAAAACAAACAAATAAAAATTCTGGAATGAACCATTACCTTAGTGCAAGTGAGTAGATAGTGTGGGATTCAGGCTGTAATATAAGGGCCATCATTAACTTCAACTAACTCTAGGGGGTCTCAAAGTCTCAGCTTTAAGTAGGAAGCAGATAAAAAAGGAAACAGAAACAGTGTTACATTTGTAGCCTGTTCTCTAAGGGGTACAAAAAAACCATACAAACATACCTTTGACCTGTGTACTGTCCTCGGCACTGGCAGATAAAATCATCACTGACCGGGATGCAAGTCCCACCATAAAGGCAGGGGTTGGAAGAACATGGGTTGACACTTACATCGCAGTGAGTTCCCATAAACAAAGGTAAACACTTGCAGTAGTAACCTGAAATCAAATACAGTCTTTTTGAAAGATGTACATGGTTTTACTGGATTTGAGATAAAATCCTCCCTGCCCACCTACCTGTTCAAAGACATAGAGGATGGGAAAAAAAATAGAAATATTTTTACTGGAAGATCAAGGAAAGTCTAACAGTAAGGTTTATCTTGAACATGATTGATGGGGAACTTTCATTTCTCTCACAAAACTCAAATTGTCACAATTATTTCAGACTTTTTAAAGGAAAGCTCTAAAGTAGGAAGTTAAGAGGATGGACCTCAGGTAGTGACACTGAAGATTAAACCACAGCTTACCTCCATTTGGCAGTGTGTTGCAGATGCCTCCATTCTGACATGGGCTGCTTGAACAACCATCTGTGGTAGTCAGTAAGCATCCAGGAGTCACATCTACAGATTCCTCCATGTGTGCATAACTTCGTGGCTTGCTGTTTAGGGGCAGCTCTTGTCCATTAAGTACAACAGAGTCCATACAGCCTCTGAAACCATTGCTAACCTGAGGACTTCTACCATGTCTTGTACCTTGCTGACGAATATGACCACCAAAAAACACGTGATTATCTAGGTTTAGTGTCCTAAGTGTACCAGGAGCAGTACCAGATGCAGTATGCACCCTATCCAGAACAAGTCGTGCATAGTTTCCGTCCACTTCAAGAGACACTGAATGCCACTGGCCATCATTAATCTGAATGCTCTGAACAGAGACAATCCCAGGTCCACTGCCACAATCAAATTTATATTGCAGTCTTCCATGGTGAATCTACAGAGGAAAGCCACAACACCAATAAATGGTCTGTATACTTAAAGAGTATAGAATATTGATGCCTATAAAAGTTTACGTTTGTTGGAAAGACATGGTGGTGTTCATAAAAGGCAGTTTATTAACACTGTTTTCCAAACAGTCACAGCGATTGTGATTCACTCGATATAGTTCTTTTAATTAAAACCTACATTTTGTACATTTTTATCCTCTAGTAAAGAAGTCACAGATCATAATCAAAAAACTACAATACCTTT
Source organism: Empidonax traillii (assembly GCF_003031625.1). Lineage (NCBI taxonomy): Eukaryota > Metazoa > Chordata > Aves > Passeriformes > Tyrannidae > Empidonax > Empidonax traillii. The sequence continues at coordinate 85,142 of NW_020955806.1, forward strand.
CATTTTGTGCCTTAAACGACTTATTCTGTATGGAGTTCAGTATTATAAGCAAAAAAATTTAAAGTTGTTGCTTAAAAAAGGTGATTAGTGAAGTTTTTTTGTTTGTTTTAAAACAGTAAAGAAAATAAATTCCTTTCAATCATTTAAAAAATTCTGCACAAGTTTATCACCTAGATGTATAACATACCCCACCTTCAAGGCAATTACCAATTATAACAATTCTACAGAGATGTTATGACTCAATCTTTTAATCTGGCACAAAAAATGGTAAGAAGATGGTAGCAAGAAAAGAGGAAATATGCACTAGGACATTTTAGCATACCTCTAAGATACTGTAGTCTGTTCCTCGAGCATACATAACAACTGCATGAGCAGAGTAAGTTCTAAGTCTCATTGTCAGCTTCATTTCCTCTTTGTTCTCAGTTTCCATGAGACGGTATTTTACATAGCTGCTCCCAGTAAATGTCACAGCAGAGTCAGCTGGTGCTTAGCAATACAGAAGAGCATAAAATGTATTATTAGCACAGGACTGGAATCAAATTTATACTTGGAAAACAATACAAATTTTTTTAGAGTTAATTCCTTACCAGGACACTGTCTAGCTTTGCTGTCTTGGCAAACACAGGTGTATTTTCCTTCCTTTGGATCTCCTAAACATTCGGTACCTTCAGGGCATGGGTTTCCTTCACACCCACTATTCACCAGGGGGCATTTCCCTTCTGTAAAATAAAATCCATTATTTCTTTTCTGTTGGTGGTAATGCTGTTTTCTCAAAAGGGACTCTTAAGTACAGTAGCTGAAAGTAAACCAAATAATATTTTAACTATCAGACATGAAAGTGAAGTAACAGTTACAGGACATGACTGGCACAAATAAGAAAAATGGCATATAGAGTGGCTGATGTACCTCCTTATCTTGACTACTCAATTTAATTGGTGAAAGTGGGAAACTGGTCTTGTGGTTTAAGGTTTACCATTACTATCATTCACCATAAAACCCAATATGTAGATATTAAACATGGACAGAGTGAGTTGGGGGGAGCAGGAGAAAAGCATGTCTGTATTTGAGACAGAAAAGGAAAGGCCTTTAAATATTTACTTCATATGTGCAAGTTCACCCAGCAACATTAAGTCTTGATTTTAAAAAGCAATGTTGTTTTCATCTGAGCTAAAGATAAATTAATCTGCTGCTATAAATCTGTATGCTTATATGTATTTTAATGAATATTTCCCACATCACCCTGTCATTCCCAGCCAAGTTTGGCTGTGTGGGCCACTTCCCTAAGCAGAAATAAGGAAATACTCAAGGAACTTTTCAAGATCTTACCTTTGTGCACACAAGACTGAAAATGGCCATCAATATAGAATAGGGAACAACAAAAAAATTAACTTCTTTCATAAAATGGAAAACAAAGGTATAACTATAAAAAACTAAGAATCCACTCCCATAAGCTTATATTATGTCAACTCTTTAAATGAGGTAATGAGAAGAATTACTCTTTACTCTGAAAAAAATTAGGCAAATGTTGCAGCAAGGATTACAGAATATTTTTAATCTTGTCCTGTAATATAAATTTCCACCCATAGATGATAGCTTTTTAAAACCAGAACTATCTTTTCAAGGATATGGTTTCCTTACTGCTTTTCTTACCTTTACAAAGACAAACTGCTGTTCTGTGGTGTCGTGGAGTGACAAAACTCAACCTGGCTGTGCTGTGCGTTGACATGATGTTCTCATCCACTGTTACTTTTTCTTCACAAAATTTCAAAGGACAATCTAGGCCTGCACAGAGCTTATGAAACACGGCAACTATCCGGACACCTAAAATCTCCTCTAGGTCAGGCACAGAAGAGTTTATCTTGTGGAGCAAAATTCTCATTGGGTGGTGAGAGCTACCAGACTTTTCAATATTCAGGAGGACATCAAGATTTGAAGGAGGATCAGAAGGCTGCAAACTAACGATCTGGATGTCATTTCTCCTCACGCCCAAGATGTTTCTTAATGCTCTCTGGAAATTGCGCCAGTAATCACCAATAAATTCTTCAGGGGACAGGTTTGCAAAGCGTATTGCAATACTGTGATTTAGTAAATCTTGTGTGATTTGTCTGATGTGTACAGTAATATCTGCTGCAGTTGTAAATTTTCCATCTGTAACAGTGACATTTAGGAGGTACTGTCCTACATCTAACCTTTTATGTGCTATTAGTTTGCCACCAGTACTGGAAACTGAGAACAAGGATTCCATTTTGGGGTCCAGACTGTATGTCAAAGTATCGTAAACATCTTGGTCTGTTGCATGAATTTTTCCAATGACACCACCTGAATACTCTTCCCCAAAGGCTGTGATAAAGATTTCTAGAGGTAGAATTGCTGGAGAATAAATGCTTTCCTCAATAACTCTAATGTCAATATAAGTCAAAGATGACAATGGTGGTTTTCCGTTATCTGCCACCTAAAAGAAAAATGAGGACAGATTTACATTTTTGCTTTACCTCAAATTCCACTGTAGATATTTGTACTGTATACAGTAGAGATGTATTTTTCTATCAAAAAAAAAAAAGTTAATACTGAAAATTTAAAAAGCTTATATAAACAGGAATAGACAAACATGTTTTCACTTCTCCGAGGATTAAAAGGCTACAGTGCTCTTATTACCTGAAAACGCCAGGGAGCTACTAACACTGGTAGCAAATACAGAGGAAATGTACACTAGCTGATTTCAGACAGCAGATGGTGCTTGAAGCTTTTTTATATCAAGCATGGAGGCACATTACAAACTTGAAATGAGTCATGCACCAGAAATGTGCAGCATGCTTCATCACAGTTAGGAGGTGGTCTGGAAGGCAAACTAAATGCGGTATGCCAAACAGTACTTCAAAAGGAAAACAATACATGCAGAAAGTTACAACTAATTATGTTGTCTTTCATGATTTTTGAGCATGGAGAGGGAAAAAACCTACCTGTAGTGCTATTTGCTTCAGACAATTAAAGTAATTTTCTTTAACAGAGTCAGCCTAATTCAATTTTAAAGCCTTTTTGAACACCCTGTTCTCCACCCCTTCTGGACAAAAATATACACTGTTGTTGTATGAAGATGAGGCAAAAAAAGAGTAGAAAAGTGAGAAAAGAGGATTCCTTTGGGTTCACTTGCTTTCTGTTTCTCAGCTCTTGTTTCCCATCTACCTTTTTTCCCCAGAGCTCTTTCCCAGTTACTGAAAGTGACACAAAAGAAATAGGTAAAGAAGAACTGGAGAGATGTGAAGGTACAGTGGGGATACACAGGGCTCAGAAGGTAGAAGATACTCTGCATTGTTCAAAAGATTTTGCAATAATTTTACGGAGACTACAGGTTCACTTTGAAGATCTATACAGAGAAGCTGCTTTTGATTTTTCATACAGATTTAAGCAAAAAAGGAGTAACTCCAGGCACAAGACTATCTGGATGTGCACATCATCATGGCACTTCTAAAAGGTAATGCATGTCTCACAAAACTACACGTCTTCATCTGTTAACTCCAAAAGAAAAGCATGGCTAGAAACTTGCTCTCTTAGTTACTCAAACATAAATACTAAGAGAAAGAGAGGGAGAGAGGCAGAGAGAGAGCACTCAAATTGGCAAAGTTTTGTTCTGCCTAGATTTCTGCCTGGAAACAAGACAAGGCAGGCAGTTTAGCTACAGGAGAAATGCCCAAGGGAAACAAGAAAAGACTCAAAACAAACAGACAAGCAAAATTATAACAAATGGACAGCAAGTGGGAAAGAAGAACCCCAAGAGAAATGCTTTTTCAATGGTGCTGATATTTAAAAATCTGTTTTGGTTTTAAACTAAAGACTTCAGAGTGTGGCACAGAGGACTGTATGACTCATGGCTGAAGATTTCGCGCACTAGTGCTGTGAGACATTCGTTAATGGATAATCTATTTCCTTTGGAAAGAGGGCAAGCAAATGTGAGTGGCATTCACATGTAAGGTGACTGTTGAGGAAAAGAATCCCAACCTTATTTGTATTAAAACCACAAAAATAAAAGTAATGGGCATATTAAGTAACGTCTTCTGGAGGTACTGGGTGTGTAGAGTGCATATGGGGGGAGTTGTTTGTGTGTTCTTTTTTTTTTTTATTTGCTTGGAGTTTTTTTCTAATTAATTACATGCCTTTAACTTAAGATCATCACTGCCTCAACAATTCATTCAGAAAGCAACTAAGGTGAAAGCTGTCAATACTGGAAAGCAGTGAAGGTCAGCTAAAAAATGAAAAAAGGGTATCAAGAGATCATATACAGTCATTAACTTGTGATCTGCAAGATGAAAGTGCAGAAATTAAACAGAGTGCAAACTTGAGAAAATGCTTCCTACTACCTTTGAAATATCTTTGTTTTAAATGAACAGGGAAGAATAATTTCCCACTAAAGTCATGACTCTGGTTTTGTGTGTATCATTGGAATTGAAGTCTTGTGATATGGTAATGCTAGTTTTAGCCTTAGATACCTTCATACTCATGTTTCATAAGATATAGCAAATAATAGCAGTGTTCACTGAAAAAAGGTAGAGTAGTGTGAAATGACAAAAGGCAATTAAAAGATGGTGACATATTTCCAAAATCCAGTGGGAAAACTTGTAAACCAACAGATTAGACAGGTCCAAAATACTGAGATTGAAAAGTACAGCACACAAAAAATGCACATTAGTACAGTCTGCTCTAATGATTTATAGTGTCTGAGAAGTCTTTGTTCTAAATGAGTACGTTTGTTTTAAGACACTTTTTTAGCTGCTGGATGCCATTAAAATAGCCCTTATTTATTCCCTAGAAAAAAGGCACTTTGAAAAGTGCTGTGCTAAAGACAAGATAGCTGAAGTACCGACAGGCTGTTTCCAAGCAGCCTAGAGACCAGGAAGTAGCTTAGAAATTAAAGAATTGCCTGATTCCACCCAGGGGAAGATGTTAGATAGGTATCTCACATTTAAGAAAAGCCAGGAACATTAGGAAGGGCCAAAGGTGCAGCTAAATCGTGAAATGTGACAAAGTCAGTGAAACAGTCTAAATAGAACAGACATAATTCCCTGTGAGTGCATTTATAAGAATATGTTTTAGAGGCAAAATAAATAGAAATTAGTTACTGCTTGGAGAAGATTTAAAATAAAACATATGAATCTTGTTCTACACTAATTCCACATACAAATGGCTAACAGAGGAATGATACACTTGTCCCCTTTTTCATCTCTACTCTTAAACTTTAAATGAAACTATATCAGTTCTTATACTGATGCCTCCAGGTAACATATTTTAGTGACTCAACCAGCAATTACAGTATCTGTGGGAATTTTTTCTCCTTTCCCCAAAGATAACAGACTATGTACCAATATGTCAAAATTATCCCAATGTGGACAGAACTCAGTATACACTGGTGCTTTAAAACTCTGCAAGTGCACGTTTACTCAGAAATTATCTGCAATAGTACGTATAGCAATAACTTGGAGATTGAAAGAAATTCCTCATGTAAAAATACAGTTAAGGATTTTTATTAAAATATGAATGTGGAAAAGAAGTTTAATAATTAAGACTAGCTATTTTTAGCCTAGCAATTTTAAGTCCTCTTTCACAGCTGCTTAACTTATAACTGAATTTAAAAGATTAAAAAAATTGGTATGAACTTTTCTTACTCTAGGTTACAAAAAGTATTTGAGAGAACTTCACCAGGTTAATGTAACCTTGTACATGGTCTGTTCTTTTTGCACAACAGTGGCAAATGTAGCACATATTATAGCATTTCAGGTAATTTTTTGGGTTTTATGCTGTGTTTTCCATTGCAAGATCCTGAGATCTCAAAGTACTGCTCTGCAAGTTTCAATGCTATGACAAAGGTGACCTGATCTACTTTTCCAAACTTAAAAAAAACGTGTTTTCAATTGCTGTTGGAAAAAGAATGTGGCACTACAGAAAAATTTTTCAGTACTGTTATACTGTGCAACTTTCAATATCTCTGTTTCTATCATATGAGTGTAGTCCAGCACACAGCTTCCAGGGTCAAAGTGATAGGGACAAGAGGAATTCTGCAGTCAGTAGCAGGGATCTGTTCCCTGATGGCTTTTCCAGCAACTGAATCCTGGAAGGCAGAGGCCACTTACCCAGTAACATTTTACTTTCAACTTACTCCTACTGTTAGTTAAATTAAACTTCCCATTAAACCTGTGTAGATTTCAATTTAAACCAACAAACTTTGTCTCTGAAGATGTTACCTCAAGGGACATGCCTCAAATGACTACTTGGCATGTCAGGATCTTGTAACAGAAAGACAAGTGGTGGACTGGGAATGAGTGGGAAAAGTTTACTAAATACTTACAATGCAAAACAGCTAGAGGAGGCGCATCCTACCTTAACGTGAAGTAAATAGTGATCCCTCACTTTGCGATTCAGTGTAGCACTTGTGGTCAGAACTCCCTGCTGGTTAATCTGAAAAGTGTTCTCTTCATTTCCACTCAGGACAGTAAAGAGAAATGGAGGGCCGTTGTGAGAAGAATCCTTGTCTGTCACCACTAGTTGCAGCACACTAAATCCAATAGGCTTATTCTCCTAAAAATACATAATACACATTGCTTTTGTTAAATTGAGGGTATAGTCTGCCACTGATTTCTTCTTCACAACAGAAAAAAACCCCCACATTATTGTCAAACCAGTTAATTGGTATTAAGAGAAATCAGAATGACCACATGGTTTCAGAAAAACTACTACCTTCTGAGAATAAAAATAAAAAAACAGTAAAAGGAGAAGGGCAGTACATTTTTAAACTTTGTATTATATTTTTAAAGGTAGTTCAGCCTTGACACTTTACATTTTCCACTTCTGGTCTAAATAATTATTACTGTAGCCTAATTACCAAGTCATCAAAGATTTCAAATTTTACTAAAACAGATGCTAAGAATAATCCAATGGCTTTGCTGCGAGGATTAAAAAAACACACTCCTCCATCTGACCCCTTGTGCCCCTAATTAGTGTTCTGACTTACAGCTGTGGCTGCTACAGCCACAGTCCAACTAAAATATGAAATCCTAGCTTTAAAATTTGCATCATAAAAGCCCTTCAAGTTTGCATCATGTGGATGCCTGAGGTTTCACAGACACTCCGAATGCTTTGGCTTATCATGTATCTTTACACACACATACAACCTTATCTAACACTTTTAACACCTCTTCCAGAATACTCATGCTATACAGCATTGACTAGATTTTCAAATATAATGCATATTTTAAAAGCAAAAAAAGTAGAAACGTTATTTTGAAGTACAACAATAACAAAACACTATCCCTTCACAGTTGCCAAAACTTGCAATAACAAGCATACTCTTTATTCCTGAAAGACTAAGTCAATTTAGTTATCAGACATTGCAGCTGAAGCTTTTTTCCCTTTCAGCAAAACAGACAAGGACCACCATTTTAAAATACAAATATTTACATTTGGACATCTAAAGTAATTTGATTTCCATAATAGCTAAGCACATTTCTGACTATGTCCAAATATGTCCATCTCCAATACACGAGGAAAAATGCACGCCAGCATTCCTGGGCAACTCCTTCAGCTTCCTCTGTGCTACCTTCATACTAGGACAGGCTCATATGACTGAACTATAAAACAAGAGGTCATAATTTTTAATTGAGTAAGGGAAATATTACCAACACTGGCTACATAATCCACAGTTTTAGGAGATACGTTAATTAACATTCATTTCAAGAAAGACTAACTGGAGATAAGAAAATACCTTTGATAGCACATAAGCATACAAGTCTTTGGGGGGTTTACATTGGTTTTGGTCAGGTTTTTGTTTTGTTTTGTTTTTTTGGGTTTCTGTTTGGTTGTTTGGTTTTTTGATTGTTGTTGTTAGTTTGTTTTTTAAAGCAAGACCCAGGACATCTTACTTGCATACTCTGTGTATATTGGGTAGAGATTAATCACTTTGTCTTATTTCAGAAAGCTACCTTTACAGATCACACACACCATCTTGAACAGAACTGGTATGTTAGGATGACATAGTGCACCAGATAACATTGCCTGATCCTCACTGATCTACTGTACTAGACCAGGCATCAGCAAAAGCAGAAGGACCCAAGGGATTGAGCTAGATAAAGGTCTTAATACAATTCCTTTGCTGCCTTTCATTTATTCTCTATTGAATTCAGGAAGACAAGAAGTACAGACACTGTCCCTGCTATCTTTGCTTTAGTAGAGTTTTTTGAATCAGAAGAGTATATGCCACTTTAGAATCTGGCTCACTGCTACCCTCCTACGATGCAAAATAAGTCAAAGGATTGGTATGCAGCATTATGCAATACTACTCCTGTTCTAACTGCTTCTGATCCCAGAGGAGACCAACAGAAATTAGGTTTTAACCTACATGCCAAGGAGCACAGCACAGTAATAGGTACCTAAAAGATCTTTTTGTAAGCAGTAACTCTTAAGATTAAAAAGAAATAGCAAAATTATTATGTATTTTAACATCCCTGTATGATGCTAAGAATGTTATAAACATAAATGCAATGTATAATATGTACACACACGAGGAACATGACAAAGAATCCACAGAGGCTGTGGTCTCCTTCACTGGGGAGGTTCAAGAGCATCTGGATGCAATCCTCTGCAGTGTGCTCTAGGACAAACCTGATTGTGCAGGGAGGTTGGACCACATGACTCACTGAGGTCTTTTCCAACCTGACTCATTCTGTGATTCTGTGAACTTGCAATGTAAGTTTCTAAATAATCTGCACAATAGGAACTTCGTAACCCTCAACACTTATTTGCCAAGCAGTCTCACTGGTGACCTTAAATAATTAAAATACAGAAAAACAGAACTGAAGCATTAGATTTATTGTACCTTGCAACATTTTTCAAGTCACAACAGTCCAAAAACATTATTGATTTGACTACTTCATTATCTGTATTTACCTGGATGATAACACTGTAGTTTCCTTTTGAGAATACTGGAGGATTATCGTTTACATCAGAAACATCAATATTAACTGTTGTTGTATTAAGTCTAGGTGGACTTCCATTATCTGAAGCTTGAACTGTCAAAGTATATCCTGATATCTAAAAAACAATTAAAAAAATTTCCAAAATTCACTAAAGACTAAAACATAACAAACACAGTTTTTTTTTATTGATTTAATTTTTTGTTTATTAGCATAAACTCCTAGTAAAGTTTACATTCATATATTTAATCCTTTCTCTTCCCCTTTGCTCTCCAAAAATACTGATATAAATACATGTTTTCACTTTATGAGAGCTATATTAATTTTAGAACATGAAATGGTAATTTACAAATAGAAAAAAAATGTAATTATGTATTGTTAAATTAATCTCAACAGCTCAAAAAGCATGAACAACTCACCTTTTCTCTGTCTAGAAGCTTAGTCACTTTTATTTCACCCCTGGTAGGGTCAATTGTAAAAGGATTTCCTTGATTGCCATCTATAATTGTGTAGTGAATGCGGTTGTTAGAAGGTCCATCAGCATCATCTGCCATAACCTAAGGGACATTACAGTTTCCTTTAAAAGAGGTTGAAATAGATTCTAGTACCTTTCAGATGAACTCATCCTGAAGATGAGGTGCTTTGGTCTCACACATTTCAGTTTTAAGAGAAATGCCATCCAAATAGAACATTCCAACATCACTTAATTTCCTGAATTTCTTCTGAAAATGACGTCATATTCTCATGAGGAAAACATAAATATATCACAAAACATAATCTACTTTCCCACAGCATCTGAAGTCCCTGGTTCTGAAACTTTTTCAAAGTAAATTTTCAATTCACTCAGTGGCAAACATCTATTCATTTATGTTCACCTTCAAATCAATACTGATTCCTTCAAGATGGAAAGCATGATCATCATGACAGAGTGTTTTTTCAAAAAAACAATACATACTGTAATAACTGATTGTTCAAGCACAGCGTCTTCACTGATTACTGCAGTGTAAGTGTCTTGGCTAAACACTGGAGTGTTGTCATTGATATCCGTGACATTAATATTCACCGTTACAACATCACTTAATGAAGGCGTGCCTCCATCTGTAGCTTCCACTGTCAAGTAGTACTCATGAGAACTTTCATAATCCAAGCTCTCAATGACAAAAATAGCTCCTAGGGAAGAAGAAGAAAAAAAAAAGCCTCACTCAAACTCTGCTATTGCTGTAGTATTATGTATTGCAACTTTTTATGTTGGCCTGACAAATACTCAGCTTTTTCAGGGCTTGGATTTGTCACTGTGAAGCTGGAGCTACACAGTCAAATGATCACACTTTACTTGTGTGAAGAAGTAAAGATGAGAAGTTTCTGCCATTACTACAAAAGACTCACACTTTAAAAACACCTGGCTTACATTTTGTAATGTGAGGTTTTAACTGACTAGTTAAGATAGTGCAGTCTCTAATATACACACTGATTTGCAGCTGGAAGAGTTTTTTTGGAACTTTTTTCCTACTTTCAAATATATGAAGTTTATCTGGCAAAGTAGTTCTATACTACAGTACCAGCATGCACATAGAAAAAAGCAGCTGGAAGAATTATAATTTCAATTACAGTAATACAATTAACTATTGTGAACTTCTGGGTAGAAATCTTATTAAAAAGAAAGAAACAAACAAACCCAACAAACTTTACCAGAAATTAGTTGTAGAAAAAGAACTGTTTGAAAACAAAACTAGAACCAAGGCGTATATTGATTTTTAACAAAGAATTATCATTAATAAGGAAAAATTCTCTACAGAACCTAAATAGTATCTGAGATTAAATCTAACTATCATGCAAGTCTAAAATCTCCACTGTCATGCTGGGTATATGGTTGAACAGAATAGTCCAACCTCTTTAATGCTGTATCAAACTCCTCTAGGATGACTGTCTTTGTGGGCCAATGACTAGTTTTCCCAATCAATTTAATTTCTTTTACCAAGTCTGGCCGTTCATTCTGGTTATATGATTATATATTCTTTTGTGAAAAGACTATTATTCTTCTATCACTACAGATCTATGCCTTTCCACCCCCTCTGCCCCCAGGGTGGGGGGTATTCCAGTTAGGAAACCCTTACTCTTGACAGCTAAATGAATCTTATCCGAGCAGCAACAAATAAAGTTCCTATTCTGCAATCTTTAATACTCCTCTAGTAAGCATGTTGGCAAAATGGGTGAAAAGACAGTAGCAGCCACTTTACAGTCAGGATGATGCACAGAAATGATACATAACCAACCTATTTGGTTGAATTAATGCAGAACACAGTATAGTATTGTGCTTGATTAGCCTAAAGTATATTCACAGTTGTAATCTGTTACCTGTCGTTGAATCGATGCTGAATTTTCCATGTTCATTCCCACTGACTATTGAGTATGTGATTTCAGCATTGGCTTCAATGTCCCTGCTTGCAGCGTAGATCTGGAGAACTTCAGTTCCAACCAAAATGTCCTCTGATACACTTGCACTATATTCCCTATGCTCAAATACGGGTGGATTATCATTTATATCCAAAACAGAAACTATAAGACTACTTGTTGAAGATAGTCTTCGAGGTAAACCTTCATCTGTAGCCTTTAAAGTTAGTGTGTACACAGCTTGTAATTCTCGATCCAAAGGCTTCTCCAAATGAATGATTCCAGAGAATTCATCAATAGAGAATTGCCCCTCTGCAGAGTTCACCAGTGAATAAAGGATTTTACGGTTCATGCCTGCATTTTGAAAATAATTTTCAAGTACAAAGCAGCTGTTAAAATACACCAGCATAATAATTGTTCTTATAGCTATAGAAATAAAACATGCGTGCTAAATATTATCATTCGTGTTAAAAGTAAATTTTAGCAGGAGTTAAAGGCTCTTGTGAAGGGCAGAGTAATTTCCAAAAAGAAAATTACGCTAAGACTTCATTGCACTGATTTTCTATCACAGAGAAAACATGAAGCGTGGTTCTGCTTCAGTCACAGTACTAGCTAATATGAAACAATTACTAATACAAATATAATTATAATACAATATAATACAAATATATTATAACTTTAGAACAACAGCATCTGCTTAGCAGGCTTGAAATAACAGAGGAGGGTATGGGAGAGTTAGGCTGTATCAAATAACTAGGCTCCATACCAGTAAATTTATCTAAGAACCATGCCCCAAAATTACCAGGAACATAATTTCTGGCAACCTTTCTATATAAAAAAGACAAACAAGCAAATTATAGGTTTGAGGACAAAGTATTTCAGTCTTCCTGAAAGCTTCAGTGACTTGTGAAGTGTGAAAACATCTGTCGTTACCTTCCAAATGAGCAACCTAACTTTATCAAAGCTCAAATCAGTTCAGTTGTTTCACAGGACTGAGGCAACTATTCATTAATAAATATCTCTTGATTATACACTGATGATAAATGGAAGTCATACACTTCTAAAAATATTTTATGCTGTTGTATTCCTTACAACAAAGCCTATGAACAAACTCCTTCTAATGTCGTTTTCAGTTCATGTTCACTTAGATACTTGTAACTGAACAATGAAGATAAAGAGACAGCAAAAATCTTAATGCAGTGTCATACACAGAAAGTTACAAGTGACCAGGGTTCTTTTATAGTATGATCATTGATGGCTAGCCTGAGAAGCACACATTCAAAAATCTATGAATGCACATTCATATGAACACATGTGGCTTGACAGTCCTTTTCCTTACATCAGGAGAATAAGGATGAACCTAACCCATTATAATATTAATATCTTACCACACTAAAAATATCCTATATTTTGTCTTTCTCCCCTCTCTTCTTTTTTGCAGACACACAAAACAGATGTCTTCCAAGCTACTCACACATGGAAGTCAGGTGTTACATGATTTAGCAGACCTAAATGTATCTTTCAGGAGTCTAATCCTGAGTGGTATTGAACTTCTGTCAGTTCTACTGAAACACTTGACACCTCTCAGGATAAGACTAAATAAACACTACTATAACTTTGAAACCATGACAAAAAGTATCAGCCAAAGAATGCATACCTGCATCTGCATCCGTTGCCTGCACTCTTGTCAAAAGGGTTTTAGGCTCTGTGTTTTCAAATACTGTAATGGAGTAAGTATCAGTTGTAAACTCTGGGGCATTATCATTCACATCTTCCAGAGTTAGAATAATATTAGCTTGGCAGAATCTTCCTCCTCCATCTGTGGCTTTCACTAGAAGATGATAAACTGCTTGCTGTTCACGATCAAGTGCCATTAATGTTTTCAGTTCACCTACAAACAGAAAAACATATGTAAGCTGAAGTAAGTTGCAAGACTTCAAGTATCCCTAAACATGTTTTCCTCTAAAATCAGAAAAACTAAACAACAATTTTCTTCTTTGCAGTAATTTCATCAGTGTCTAAGTCAATAGCTGTACTGCACTAATGAGCTCCACTTTGGCCAAAGCATGCAAGTGACCTGCCTTTTCAACTTAAAAAGATTTAACACTAAAATCCTCTTTTTTCTTTATCCCCAATGCTGTTCTTGGAACAGAAATTAGTTAAAGCAAAACTATCTGATGGTGCAAAAAGAGAAAGAACGTGTATGCATGCACAAATCCATATGTATTCATGCAAAGACAATGAAAATATTAGAACTCTGTCTTTAAGAAAATGCAAGGCTAAACCCATGCCTGATCTTTCTGGGTTATTTAGTTGTATTCCTTCCACAGCTATTGACATTTCCTCCTCTAACATTCACTGAATAAACAGAGCTATTCACACTATCAGATATAACCTGCTACTACAGACAAACATGCAGAAGTCTTAAGACATACTTTCTTTCCAAAGTGACAGAAAAAAAGAAAAGTACTACGTGTAGTCATTGCCTCCTTTTAACCAATTCAAAAAAGTAATACGAAATGCTGACAAAATACTGTTCAAGAGTATTCTAGCCCTATCAATTCTGAATTTATGCAACAATATACTAGCACATCACACAGGTGACACTTAAAGTAAAAAAAAAACCACCAGACCCACAAGGTAAGGTCCTTCTTATTTATTTTGTCACTGACGTATTCTAATCTCTGTATTTCCCCTACATCTTTGTATTTAACTTATTTCATTTTTCTCTTTATTGTTTACTACTCCCTTCCTACTGCTTGTCTCCTGCAGCCTGCACAGTACAGGATTTTGGCATTAGCTGTGACCAAGACTATAATCCAGAACACACAAATGCCATGAAAACCAAAATCATGCAAGTTAAAAGTTAATTTTATTTACATAATGCTGCCAATAAAACTGGAGGTGCTTTTGGTGTTTACTATGGAAAGAAAATTTGTTGCTCCTCAAATTTAGTATATCTCATCCCATTTAATATACCAAAACAAATAATGGCAAAGATATTTTCAGCAATAAACCATTATTGCTACTACTACTACAATGAATATGAAAAGAACATATTTTATAGCCTACTTTAACTCAGTCACTTCAGTACAGAAGTTTCTGGCTTAAAGGCAATTACCTGTTTACTCTTTAGTTCCTCATCTATTAAAATACTTTCCATTTGCCTGACTTTTATTCAGTATGTTATTAGTATTTGTGTAGTAGAAACCCACACTTTAAACAGATGTACAATAAAGCAACCCTTAGAAGAAAGTTTAAGTACTAACATTTATGTATGTCTTACTGTAATAGTAAAACATTTTATAAAATGAGGTGATGACTGGCATCTTGTACAGTGTATAATATATTTTTACCTGTGTCTGGAGTGAGTCTGAATTTTTCTGCTCCTGTGCCATGCAGTGTGTAAGTAATTTCTGCATTGGAACGAATATCTGCATCTGTAGCAGATACCTGCATTATCAGTTTGCCAGGAAGGGCATCCTCAGGAATGGACTCAGTGTATAAAGTCTGCAAGATTTTAAAGTTACATTGAAAGATTAAACATATGAAGTAAGCAGAGCTTGGAAAGGCAAGGGGAAAAAGGAATGACAGAGGAAATAATATTCTGTTTGAATGTTTGGTAACATATGAAGTGAACTAGAGGATGAAACAGCTGAAAATTAAAAGAACTTATGATTTTCTAATTAATTACTTCCCATTTTTAGAAAAGATTATTTAGAAAAGTATTTAATACTGCATCTATAGGGACTCTTGAACATCACTGCATTGCTAAGAACTCTAAACACTTGTAAATGATTAAATAATAATTAAATGCATTCCCAAAATAGTAATTATAAATTTTTCTTAATTTCATTTTTAACTCTTTTGGTTGATCATCTTTTCCAGGCCTGTCTCAATCTACAAGAAATTGACATCTACCTTTCTTGTAGTGACACAAAAGCTTTTAGATAAAATAAAAAATTAGGAGAAAGGATTTAGAATTTAAAGGCACTAAGCACCCCTGCAGCTCAACAATCTCATGAATGTACATTAAATTTTAAGTACTGAGCCTTATAACACCAATATTAACAAAGGGAAAAAGAAAAAAAAAAATAACTCTGACTTGGCAGTCTGTATATAACCAACATAAACATCAACTAAGAAAAACACAATGTTGCCCTTCCAAGTACAAGGCAAGATTTCTACCTGGTAATATCAAATATGTGTTCAACTACGAAAAGTCCAAATGTGCTAAAGTAAAAAAAAAAAAAAAAAACAAAAACAACACAAAACCCCCAAAAAGCTGGGTTTCCTTGTAAGGCAATTACACATCTTGCAAGGGCCACCTTTCTGGATTTTTCCACTTCTAATTTTTCATGTCCATTTTTGCAGACTATCAAATGTGGTAAGGTAGACAGCTTTCAAACAAGAAAACATTTATGGATTACAGATTTTTGGTGTTGCTAAGTGCAACTGCAAGATAACATTCTAGTTTTTTCAACTCTTTATCACAGGAAATACACACATGTATCAACTAAGTGATGTTATACAGCCTTCTTTGAGACCTTGCTTCTTTCATAAAATAAAGCATATATAAACTATCATGGCTGCAGCTTAAAACAATTCCTTTTGGACAAAACATGCATTAACACAGGAGGAATATACTACAATTATCCTTATATTCTTCAAATACCCATTGAGTGTCAAAATTCCATCATTAAATTGTCTTTGGATATTTAAAAAACGTGTCCATTAAGTACCTTTTTTTTGACGGTATTCTATCTTTAACGTCAAAATTTTCGTTACCAGTTTAAAAGGAATAGCTATTTGTCAGTTTCCTGAAAAGCAATTTCAGAGGAAATGTAGATTTTACATCTGAAAGCAGTTGGACACAGAAGGAAAGACTTTGCCTACCTTTTCACAAACAGGGCTATTATCATTAGCATCAAGGACTTTAACCTCCACCACAGCTTTTGTTGCAAAGGTCCCGTCAGTAGCTGTAATATTTAGAAGATAATTATCCTTTTCTTCCCTGTCCAGAGGCTTTTTGACATAGACCTTCCATTCATTCTGTATATTTTCAATAGCAAACTGCCCCAAAGGATCACCTCCTGAAATATGAAAAGAAATATTTATTTAAAGACAAGACAGAGATTGCTACTGTAACTTTATCAAAATTAAGGTATAGTCAAAAAGAAAAAAAAGTAAACGCAAATAAGCACCCACTCTGTGGCTTTAGAGAGAGACAGCTTCATTTCTGAGGTAGAAATTGTCAGTAGATGCTCATACAACAAATTAAACTATGGCAAACAGAATCCATAAAAATCAATGTAGAAATTCATGTAGCATTATAGAAAACATCACATCAAGACAAACACTAATTAAAAGCAACAAAATACTCCATTGGACATTAATAGCCTATTATTTTGTGAAAATTCTTTCATTTGTTCTTTAAAGACATCATTAGTATATTTTTAAAATAAAATTTGAGATATAAGTAAACAATAAACATAAGGAAAGCATTATAAGCAAGGCATACATGAAACAAAGAAAAGACCTTTCTAAACCTAATTTTTCCACTGAACTTTTTAATATGCATACTAAGACACACATCCTCTCTTTGCAGCTCTACGATTTCAAATAATCTTTGAAATGATTTGCAAGTAAGTTATATCACACATCATTCCAAGACCATTCAAATGATTATTCTGACATTACCCCAAAAGACTTACCTGTAATGTAATAAAAGACTTGTCTGTTGGTTTCTTCTGTGTCAGCATCAGTTGTACTCAGTATAGCAATTACCCCACCAGGAGGGTCATCCTCACTGACTGTTCCTTTATATATCTCCGCAGTAAACCGTGGAGGATTATCATTCACATCTGTAACAGTAACTTCAACTACAGCCATAGAAGACAGCTGAATTTTTTCGCCCCGGTCAGATGCAACCACTGTGATTTTGTATTTGTCTCGTTTCTCATGATCGAGTTCTTTAAGAGTGGTAATCCAGCCAGTCTCCATGTTTATGGCAAAAGACTCTATAACGTCCAGCTCTTGAGAAGGATCCAAGCTGTAAGTAACCTGCCCATTGAGTCCCGAATCTAAGTCAGTTCCTTTAACCTGTATGACTCTTGTTCCAGCTGGTGTGTTTTCTACGATGAATGCTTCATATGGATTGGACTCCAAAATGGGTTTGTTATCATTTGCATCTTTTACCTGAATGCTTACCTCTACTGAGGAAACAACATTGTAATCTTCATTTGGATACTGTGCTCGAACTGAGAACTGGTACCACTTAGTTGTTTCATGATCAAGATTCTTCTCAAGTTTCAACTCTCCGGTTTGTCGGTCAATCACAAAAAAGTCATCTCTGTTGCTTTCAGGAGTGTTCCCTTTAATCAGACTATATAGTAAAGTCTGATTATGCTCTGCTTTGATAACATCTATCACAGTCCCAATTGGAATGTCTTCAGAAACTGCATAAGAATAAAATGGTTCTGAAAACTTTGGAGGAGGCACTTCTGGTGGGAGTATTCTAGCATAGACAGGAACAACTGACTCTTTTTGGGGGGATCCACCATCAATTGCTCTAACAAGGAAAGTAAGAAACTCATTTTCCAAACCAATTAAGCTTTCTTTTGTAGTAATTATACCAGACAATGAATCGATTTCCAAATTCTCTCTTACATTTTCAGACTCTGCTTCAATAGCATATGTGATATCTGCATTTGTACCCTCATCAGCATCAGATGCCCAGACTTTAACGACAGAAGTACCCCGTGGAACATCAGATCCAATATTTACTTTATATTCTGTGGCTCGGAATTGAGGAGCGTTATCATTGTCATCTGTAAGTATTACATTAACAGTACAGAAAGCAACTTTTCCTCCTGAATCTTTGGCCATTAAACTAATTGCAATTACTTTTTCCGCTTGTGTTTCACGGTCAAGCTTTTCAGACGTAAATATTTGCCCTCTCTCATTTGTATAAAATCTGTCTTTGGCAAAGTCATTCACAATGTGGTAAGTGATGTGGCCATGTGTACCAGAATCTTCATCTGTTGCTTTAACTTGAGTCACCAAAGTATGCAATGGAGCATTTTCAGCTAGTTCAACCTCATATTCATTCTGGCTGAAAACAGGACTGTGCATGTTGGCACTGGTTACAGTTATATGGACTTGGGCTGAGCTTCTGAAGACCCCATCAGAAACAGACACATTGAGATTATAACGTGACTTTAGTGTCTGTCTGCGTAGGTTTGAGAAGGTGATAATGCCAGTTTTACTATTAATTACAAAATTCTTCTCATCGTTGCCTGTCAGAATGGAGTACTCCAGCTTGTCAACATCCGAACTATCTGCATCTGAGGCCTGCACACATGTCACAAAATGCCCTCGAGGGGCCAGTTCACTAATTTTAGCTTCATAAAGCAATCGGCTAAAAAGAGGGGGGTTATCATTGAGATCAGTTACGTCAACAGTTACGACGACATCAGTGCTCAAGGGCAGCATGCCACCGTCTATGGCCCTTATTAGTAACTTGTGTTGTTTGAGTTGTTCATAGTCCAAAGTTCTTGCTGTAAGAATGAGTCCAGTGCTGCTGTCTATGTGAAAGTAGTCATGACTTTCACTATTATCCTCAACCAAGTGATAGGAAATCCCCCTATTGTTTCCAGAATCGCTGTCTGTAGCACTCACTTTTACAACAGATGTTCCAACAACAGATGCTTCAGAAAGTGTTACAGTGTAAGATTGCTCCGTAAACACAGGAGGGTTATCATTGATGTCTTCCACTATTATGTCTACAAACACATCAGCATGTGCCCCAGTTAGGGAGTCTGTTGCTCGAACACTCAGTTTATAGGCGGGGTGAGACTCAAAATCAAGTGGGGCAACAACGTTTATAACTCCAGTGTTGAAGTTGATAGTGAACTGATTGAAAGGATCTCCACCAGTGATGCTGTAAAACACCTTAAGTCCTTCTGGGCTGTTCGCTTGTACATGTACCACAGGACTATGGAGTTGAATGTTTTCTGGTATCTCTGCACTGTAGAAAGGCTTCTCAAACACTGGCATAGCTTTACTCATAACCGTAATTGGGACTGTAACTTCAGCAGAGAAAGCAGGCTCTCCTCCATCTTTTGCCACTACTGTAACCAGATACTCTTTATTTAGTGTGTCTGGTTCAAACTTCTTCTTCAGTGAGATTTCACCAGTGGGATCAATTTGGAAGTGTTCATGATGTTCTTTGAGATAGTAATGCACCTCTCCATTTCTGCCTGTATCTTTATCTACTGCAGTGACACGCTGAATAACATGGCCTGCTTCAGAGTCTACTTTAACAACTGCATAATATGGAAGATTGACAAAAAATGGAGCATTATCATTTACATCTTCCACTGTGACTTTAACTACAATGTGTGCAACAACTGATGGTTTATTTTCCCCTGTCACTTCTATGACCACATCAAAAGATTCTTGCTGTTCACGATCAAATGGTATTCCTGTTGTTGAAAGGACTCCTGAAGTTGGGCTTACTTTAAATCTGCTATCTGGATTTAGAATATGGTAAAACAAAGGCTCATTTATTTGATTCCCTATAGCAGTAACAACAGCTATTGTTTTTGCCTCTGTGGAATTCTCCTGCACTGTTGCAGAGTAAGAACTCTGTGTGAACTTCAGCTGGCTTGCCTTGCTTTCTTTCACATTAATTTTTACAGATGCAGTGCTTGCAAATCTGCCATCAGATGCTCTCACTGTTAATTCGTATCTGCTTCTTAACTGAGTTGTATTTTGTACTGTTATATCTCCAGTCTTAGGGTTTATTGAAAATTTTTCTCCAATGTTGCCTTCAATAATGGAATAAATTAATTGGGAAAAAATGCCTGAATCAGCATCAGTGGCATTTACACTGATGACTTTCACGCCTTTATAGGTTGGAACCAGAATGGATGTCTCATATAACTCTCTTGAAAACACAGGAGGGCAATCATTGATGTCAATTACATAAATAGTAACATTAGCTGCATATTCTGCATATAGACGTGGTGTCCCCATATCATGTACTTGCACTGAGAAGTGGAAAATATTTGTCTCCTCATAGTCCAGACTCATTACTGTCCGAATGGCACCAGTGCTGGAATCAATGGCAAAATACTTGCGGACAGATGGTTCAACAATTTGATAAACAAGCAAAGCATTAGATTCTTTATCAGCATCTGTAGCTCGAATTACTAATGGGATATTCTTGTCAGTCAGAACCACACTGTTAATTGAAGCTGATTCACTGATGAGTCCTGTATATTCAGGCTGCATAAAAATCGGTGTATTGTCATTCTCATCCCGAAGATGTACCAAAACTGTTGCATTAGTGGACAAGCCAGCCATGTTTGTTCCCTGCACAGTTAGAGTGTAAAAAGGCAAAGTTTCAAAATCGAGTATCTTCTGAGAAACAATGACACCTGAGTTCGGGTTGATAGCAAAGGCATCATCTGTGTTACCATCTTTTATTTCATAAACTACAGAAGACTGACTGTATGCTGTAACCATTCCAACAAAACTACCAATGCTGGCACTTTCACTGATTTCTGTAGAATATTCTTTGGCTGTGAATTTTGGTGAGGCGTTATCAGAAACCGTAACAAATATGTGCACAGAGGTTACTTCACTCATTGGAGGGTCTCCTTTGTCTGTAGCTTTTACCATCAGGTTGTATTCTTCCTGGTTACTACGATCTAATTCCTTTGCAATTTTAATCATGCCGAAAATGGGATCAATAAGGAAGGAATTTCCAATATTCCCTGTGAAGAAAGAGAAAAGCAATTAAGAAAGAGGTGTACAGAATTTAAAGGATGACTTCTTATTTACCTCTATATCTCAAAGAGACATAGATAGAATACAAAGTTTTTTTGACAAATATTGTTAGCTTTTCTGGAAAGTTTTCTGTAATCAAGAGTTAGCAGCGATTCTAAGTTTACTTGTGGAAATATTGCGTAAAATATAGTTAGGAAAGCCTTGAAAAGAAATGCTACAATTTTGGTTTAGCTAACGTAAGTATCTATGGTAGGTAAAGAAATTTCCATTCAGAAGTTAACATCAGTGGAATAAAAGTTACATTTTATAATCTAAAATACTGTTTTGAAAAATAAGGGTTTTAAGGAATAAACACTTGTGAATCTTATTTGTTTATGCAAGTATTGTTTAAATTGCTATTTCAAAAGCCATCTTTTTGAATTGGAATGATAGTTCTCTCTCTCTTAACTTCCTATTGATACACAGACAACTTATTTGCTGTGATAATATTAGAAGAAAAATAATAACTCCTGAGAAAAACCAGTTGCCATTTGATATACACTTATTTGCTTCATATTTTCAAATATATAAATGAACTGCATGTAATATTTGGCTCATGTACTAAATATGGCAAGATCTAACATTTTACTTCCCTAAAAAAAATCACATTACTAAAAACACTTTCTCAGCATAGAAAAAATTCATTAAGAACTTCTGAGTTATGCACATGAGTAGGCAAGATTTTGTGGGGGTTTGTTGGTTGGTTTTTTTTTTTTTTTAGTGGAGACTCTTAAACACAGCGGCATTCTTAGAATATCCCATTACAAATCTAAGTAGCTATGACAAGCATTTAAGGAATGCTCCTTCCATATGCTTAGAACACAGTAAATGTCATATTCCTAGAAATAACAGAAAACAAACATACATTTTAAGTAACTTGTGAGACACTTAAATACATGAATTCAGAGAATCATAAACAGAGCTTTGTTTAAATACAATGTTTAAGTATGTTTTCATATCAAAACAACACTTTGGGGAAGAAAAGGAAAATATTTACAGTAAACAATTTTACAAAGCATTTGGCATCTCATTTTGCATGCAACAGTAACTGAATAACTTTTTATCTATTGTTCTCTTTTATATACAGTTTCTTATGCTTGTTACTGGGATTTTTATTTTAATTTATTTTCTACCTTGAAAGTAGTACTGCAGACAGGTAATGAAATATAAATAACTTTTTTCCCAGTCATAGTGTCTACATAGCTCAGGACTCTGGCAATGGCAAACTTGTATCCAGATTGAATGGCCTGAACCAAAACACACTTCCCTCTGGTAAGTGAACTCAATGAATGTCAATACTGTTTTCATATTATTCAAAATTGTCATAATTTGAAATCACATAGTTCTAGACAAATTCAGGAAGATATTCTGACATTAAAAATACACAGGCATACCTAATACTCTTTTCTGGCCTGCAATCTGAAAGGAGGCTTAATGCCAAATAGACCAGAATAGAAGTCCCATTACCAAAAATCAGCCAGTGGGAACCAAGGAAAGCAACCCATTCCTTGATACATCTACCAGAAAGATTAATTTAAAAACTGGGATTATCTGGGGATTAAGTATATGGATATTTTAAAGTTATTTTTAAGCTTTTTACTTTCGCATTATACTAAACATAAAAGCTCTTGTCTCAGGCTCTTACTCTTTTCACCAAATCCTTTGCTTTGCCCATGCCACAAGAAATGTAACTTAACATTTGCAAAACAATGCATTTTTTAGACCTGAATTTAATGTCTGTCATTTCTAATGAACATTTTAAGGGTTAAAAGGTACCTTTTGCTTCTCCTACTACTATAATGTTCCAAATACACCTACAAGGTAACATAAATAGCTAAGGGATTGAGATGAATATTTGTAGTCTTCTTTTAAATGCTCTGAGGCTGTATCTTCAATACATCTCTCAGAATATGACACTTAAAATTTGCACTGTCCCGTTTTTTTTTTTTACAGCTATGTTTTCAAATGTCTACCACTGAAACAGAGTATCAGCAGGCACTGTTTCAAAATAAACTGAAGATGTAAGGAAGTCAATATACCTGATTCAATAGAGTACATAATTTCTGCGTTTTTTCCTTTGTCCTTATCTAATGCTGTAACCTGGAGTACTGCTGATCCAACAGCTGCTGACTCGTACACCCGTCCTTCATAGGCAGAGCTGGTGAACCACGGAGCGTGATCATTTGTATCACTAACGTTAATGACGACTCTGGCGTAGTTGCGCTTCACGGGAACATCTTGATCTCGGACCTGCAACAGTTAGCATATTACTAGTAATTGGCACTGTTATTGCAGCGGTTCATTAAATGTGAGTAACAATTCAAGATTCAATCTGTTCCAGTCACAGGGTCAAAGACTGCATACAAATTAAACGTACCAATAAATGTTTGAATTATGGGGACAAAAGATGTTAAAAAGTATCTGTTTGTCATTGACAACAGAAGAAATCTTGTGTTTATTTACCATTATTGTAAGAATATGCTGGTTCATGGTCTCATGATCCAGTTTTTCTGCCGTATAAAGAGAGCCAGTTGCAGGGTCCAGACGAAACTTTTTAAGACTGATGGGATCAGTGCTGCCCTGCATCGTATAAATCAGTTTATTCTTCTCATCTCTGTCTGTGGCACTGACTTGAAGAATTTCTGTCTCTGGTGCGGTATCTTCAGGTATAACAATTTCGTATTTTGAAGCAGAAAACTGAGGCCTGTGATTATTTGTGTCTATAACTTTGATGTACACCTGAAATGGTAGAATGGGAAGGGGAAAGCATTGATGATATTTGGTAAACAGATGAAAGGAAGCTATTTCATTAAAAATCAGACCTTTATACTGAAATAATTCCACCACAGGACAATTTTATTTTTCTGGGAGCAGGAAAGATCCAAGAGGAGACTCTTACTAAACCCAAATCTGCCTCACCTTCCCCGAAGTCAAACCAGAAAACTCTACAACCAGAAATCTCTTAGAGTAAGATATCTTAAAGAGAATTATTTTTATCTAAAGCAAGACAAAAAGCAATTCCTTGGTAATTTTGGAATTAAAAAAAAAAAAAAAATTCTCAATATAGGTCCTAGAGTGGGTAAAAATCCCTCTTTTGGCACAAATTAAGAATTTTTTTCAAGGCAGTGGATGCATAATACTCCTCCTTGCCCTCATGCAAAAACAATCCTCTTTCGGCTCCTTACATTTCCAAGCCTAGGCAAGAATAGAAAAGTGGTGGAATTCTCATGAAAGTATCTTATTTCAAAGAACTGCAGGTGTTGTTTACTCTTCTCCAGCAATGTAGCACAATCTCAGCATAGCTCACCGGTCACCAACAAAACTTCCCTGAAGTTACAGTTCAGTATAGGCTTCACCTATGTGCAATGCTGGCAATGCTCTCTTCGTCTGAATAAAAATGTTCACCGGAACCACACAAGATCCCTGCACACCCATTTGCCTTTCACAGCATCAAATTTTTGTACAAAAAGGGTAAGACAGCCAGCCACCATCCTGTTCCTTCAACAGTGATAACATCAGACGAATAACTGTAATGCAGGGAGTGGGAAAATAGACAGCAAAGTTCCAACAACACATAACTAAATCCATGTTCTTTATGTGCTGCACATAAAGCCATACTTTTAACCATCCAGAGGTTAGGTGTCGTGTATAAATTTGTTAAGGGCTATAAATAGGTATTTATGATATCATAAGTAGGTTAAATTTGTCTTTGAAGATACTTATTGCTTTCCACTGGCAACTGGTGGAGTCTATGGATGTAATTTAGACGAGGTACCAAACTGCATGCAGTAATAAAACTAGATGAGGTGAATCCTGATGGTGGTAAATAATTAGGAAATGCCATACCTCTTGCTTTAGGAAGAGGAAACTTTACCCTTACAAAACTGGTGTCTTATATTAAAACTTGTACTAAGAAAAAGCAGGTGTTAAGATTATCAACAGGAGTCACATAAATTCCTAAAATATTTATTTCAGACATGGGGCTATTAGCCCAGGTTGCAACTACTACCCTATGCTCCAAAACAACAAATTCATCCTAACGGTGAATTTTAATACAGGCTGAAAACATTCAAATAACTTCCAGAGAGGCATAGGCAGTCCTTGAATACATTCTGCAAATGCTTCCAACAGTATAGGAAACTGTTGGAAGGATTTAATTCTAAGTAACAACAAAAAGACTTCTGCAACTAAGTAATAAAGTCCTGCATCACCAGGCAGACTGATTAGTGGAAGTGAGAATCAGGAAACACAAATAACGGGGTGTGAAATTCTTCCGAAAACTTTATATTATAAGATAGGAAAGTCCTTCCAAAAACTGGGATTTGCCAGCTCTGGTAGCTGAAGAAAATGTCACCAGAAAGAACAAACAAGCATATGGAAGGGAATATGGGAATAGAGATGAAAGTGGCAAAGGTGGAATCTCAGAAGCCAGATATGGAATAAAAAGCCAGGCAAGGAATAAAAAGAGTTTTAAATTTATCTGAAACTGTCAAACAATCTGTGGGTCAGCAAGACCACCAGGAAATATAAAGAACAATGAAGGAGGAGAAGAGCCTGTCCCAGATTACAATTTTGCCTCAGTCTGATTCATCAAGAACAATAGGGTGCATGACACCGCACAAAATAAAATAAAAAATAAGACTCTGGCAAAGCAGTGGTGCTGCAATAAGCTACTAAATAGAAACAAGTCACCAAGACAAGATGGAAATCACCCTCATGTTCTGCTTGAAACAGAGAAAGGTGATAATACTCCTAACGTGAGACTTGCTGTTAATAATATAGTGCTCACCTCCATGTACGTGTGTCCACAGCCTTTAAAAGATTTTTAATAGGTGTAGTGTAAGGCTATTTTGTAGGCCACTATATACAGGATATATATAATCCACAAAATAGGACATTTTGTGGAACATTTAGGGAAATGTTCATAAACGCAGGTAGTTTTTCAGTGTTTGAAAGAGTCTGTTAGGATAAATACAGACTATCACTGCACAGAAAAATAATGCCTCCCACAATCTACTAGATCTCTCAGAAAACTGAAGAAGTATGAAAAAAACAAATCATTTAGTAGAGTGATAAAATTCCTTGCAAGATGTTGCTATGGAGACTAAGGAGTTTGGTTTTGTCACAGAACAGAAATCAATTAAAGAAAGGAAACAAAGAGCTGGAATAGATATTGACTTTCAGTGGGGCAAAAAAATAATGGTAGGTGACCCAAGGATGCATATTAGGACAAGTTTTTAAATACAATTACTAGCAAATTCAACTAGAAAATGAAAAGCAAGAATGAATTTTATCTTTAAAATGTGATCTTTTTATATTGTCATGATTAGAGAGGAGCAATAAAGCAGCACAAGCACAGTTATTGGTTTATTTAAAGTTTTGTTTAAATAAAATACATTTTAATGTCTCTTGAATGAAGTAAGACAGAAGGGTCCAACACAGTCACTTACAAAGCATTTGATTAAAACCAACTGCTCTCTGAACACTGGTGGTTCAGGAAAATGAAAAATGACACCAAATAAAGATGACCAACAAATTATAAAACAAACCAAAAAAACACAGCAGGAAAACCCAACACGCAACACAAATCAAATTATAAACGTATTTTTTTTATAATTAAAATGTTAAAAGGCCATATACAATTACAACACTTCATTAATGGATATTATGCTTTCCAAATGAATTCATAGCAATTTTTTTATTAAACTACCACCCCCAAGAGATTAAGTTCAGATTCAGAAAAACAGCAAGTGAAAAGATAGAGTATCACATTTATGAATGTAAATTAAAATTTCTATTTAAATTCATGTCTATTTCCACCCCCAGATTAGGAAATACAGAAACCTAGGTCAAAATTGGAGGTGAGAGGATATGTAACTCCAGAGCAACTGTGTTAGATCAATATTCAGAACAGAAGACATGCCCACCTGTGCTGCTGGTACTACACAAAATGAATACAGTAAAACAGCATTTCTAGAACGGAGCACCACAAAAACCAGCAAGCACAACAAGCAAAGTACTAAGTTAAACACCAGGAATGCAGTGACTGTGAAACCAACAGAAACTAACCACATATCCAATGAAATAGCTTAACTGAAAAGTGATCTGTTGATCATAACATCACGATTTAGCATCAACTCTCTCTGGTATTAGCTAGTGAAGCAGTTAAAATGACATATAAGGAGACATCCTCTGAAAAGGTACTGTTGGACTGAACAGATAAGGAGATAGCTCCTCAAAATGTACAGTACTATTAAATATGAATAACAAAAATATTTTCGCTAAGGAATAAACATGTCTCAGTCACTACAAATGGTTTGCTCAGGCATTCTATTACTTGTCAAATTACTTGCTCAGGCATGCAGTTTTTCTCCATGTTGGTAAACACAAGTACAAATATGTAATTTGCTATTTAAGTGCAATCATTTTAAATACACCCCTAACCTTAGATTCAAGTGAAAGGTGTTTAATCTACTTCACGATGGATTTCTCACTCACTAATGTTACTTTCTGCCTCTGCACAGATTCCAGTGGACAAGCACAATGTGAACCGATGGGCAACCTTTGGGTAACTTGTCTAACTGCACGCTGGGCTGCTTTAATAAGGGGAGCAGCAGATAGGGGAAAAGAAAGTACCCCCTTCCATTTGACACTCACTGGTGGGAATGTAGATCCACTACAGTTTTAGGCCCTGAAAGCCAAGAGAGATCTTGACAAAATGAAACTGATCCAGTGAAAGGCCATGAAAATCATGGGGATCAAAAAGCTCCCTGTTCACTGCGTAAAGGGAAGGTTGCAGGAAAGAGAGCAAGAGTCTTCTCAGAGATGCACAGTGAAAGGACAGGAAGTGACACTCACAAGCACCAATTAGAGAAACTACAATTAGACATAAGAAAAAATTTTTCAAGGAGAGTTGTTAAACACCAACATAAAAGCAAGTCCAAAGAAGAGGTGGTGTGGCCTGCGTGAGACACTGGATTATTTTATTAATTATTGGCTCGGATCAACTCAGGGATGTGTGTGTGGAGAGGAAGGGACAGGTTGAATTTCACGCAGGTGAAGTAATGTCCTATCCCATATCCCAGCCCCTGGGAGTCTCCCTGGGCAAGGGACACTGTCAGTCAAAAGCAGCCTGGAAGCACTGCCCCACACCACACCTTGGAGCCCCTGACCCAGTCCCAAATTGGTTGGCACATCAGAAATCCCTACGGGGGGTGGTGGGTGTGGCCCTGGGGGGCCAAAGCAAATAAAAGCAACATCTGCTCTCCATGTTTGCTGACCCTGTCATCTTTCTGGACTCCTGTAGGCGGTTGTATGCTGGATCTAGGGGTGGTAGCTATAATTCACTCTTTTTCTCTCTCTTTCTTCACTACTTCTTCTCCTACTCTCTCTTCTTAATATTTTGGGTCGCTTAAGACTAGATGGGTTGGATTTTGCTAAACTGTATGGGTTAGCACGTGCCAAGTCAATGCTTTGTGGAATGCTTCAATTTGGTTGAATGTTGCCCTTCAAACTTTTGCCAAGTTCCCTTGTTTTCTAAAGTTTACCAGTAAAAGTATCTCCTGAGAAAACGTGCAGCTTTTCTCCTTTGTACTCTCTCTTATGGTTTTAAAAGAGCTGAAGGCTCTTCTAATAAAATTTTGTCAAGTCCTGTATATTTTTAAAGTGTAACCCCTTTAGTGAGTTCATAGCTCGGAGCCTGGGATTTTACACCCTGTCATCCCAGGCACTTAAAACCTGATGAGCCCCTGAACAACTCGAACACCTTTACAGATTGCTCTGCTTTGAGCACGAGTTTTAAGTAGATGAACTCCAGTGGCTCCTTCCAGTCTAAACTACTGAATAAATTACTATGGAAACGCTGCTTTCAAGTCAGGAATTTTTACTGAGGCTAAGTGACAGGTGCTAGATACGCAGTTTCCTTTTAAATGTAAAAGGATAAAATTTTCACGTAAACTCTTAAGGCCTTCAAATTAAATGAAAAGCAATTGAAGTAATAATTGGGAGTACAATTTTAAAGACCCATACAGAAAAACATGGTTTAGTGTGCCTGAGAACAGAACACATGAAGAACTTGTGTTATTCTAAAGTAACATGTATAATAAAAGCAGCTACAGAACATTTCTCAATGAAATTATAAGATTAAATTCAAATGAAATATTATTTCTTTAGAAAATGTTGCTCATTTAAGAGGCACAATATAGAAAAAAATAGACATTTACAGACCATCATGTGATCTTTGAAACAAAATGTTCTGGAACTAAAGAAACTTAAATCATTTTGCAAAGATATACAAGGGCTGTGTTGCACAACTGCCCCCATGCTCACAGTTCTCACTGAGAGCAATGCACACTGGTTATACAGAGAACAAAGCAGCCTAGGATTACTCTGAGGAAGGATTTCAAATCTATTAATAATTTGGCAGGTGAAACCTAAATCAGCATAGAAATGCATTTACTAGTAAGTTACTGAGGAGATATGTGCCATTGACAAAACATACTCAATGAGCAATATTTAAACACAATGTTCCTTTGGATTGTTTTATATTTTTCATTTACTGATTCCATATGGAGTTTAAAAAATACTCCTCTCCCATAATTACATTATAGTTACATTGACATGTTTATAATAATTTTCATAAACAAAAAGTTGTATTATCCAGAGATAATATAACTACATTCCAGTTCTAAAATGTCTCTGTGGAGCAGAATGGTGATTGCAAGCAAAAATGCATATTTAATAAATGAAGAATATTCTATAATTCCCAAATATCCATATAAATTTTGCATAAAGCAAGATTAAATATTCTGCAATAGCACAGCAATAGGTAAAATGCTCCCATTTGCTTTAAACCATCTGAAGTAATACTTTCAGTGAAAAAAAATTGATAGACATAGCAATGACTCCAAGTGGCTATAGCTAGAAACAGGATTTTGTTCTTTCTTTCTATTCTCCCCCCCAAACAAATTCAGTAGTTCATATATTGGTACTTACAGCTTGTGAAAAACCTTTTCTATTTCAGTATGTATGTTGATTTGTGTTTTTTAATGATTTAATTTTTGTATTTTTAAATTTTTTTTTATTTTTAATGATATTCCTTCCTAGTGTGACAGTAGTCATCTCTAATACCACTAGGTGTGTTGTAGGCCTGAAATTTGTCCTTGTTTTGCATCACGCATTTGGCATTTTAGATGCATGCAAAATTCTAACAGCCTCCCCGCCTACTACCGATTTTTCGAAAAAGCTATTTAACTCAAGTCCTGAAAGAGTCAAATGCACTACAGATGTTAATGGCCTGAGGCCAGTAAATGCCTTCCAGTTTAAAGTCAGATACAATACACGGCTTTTACACAATAAGAATTTCATTTCTTGCGCCCCTCTTCAATTTCTTGCAAATGTCATTTTCAAATTAAATGTAAAATGACTTAATCTGTTGTTAATCAAGGTCTGTTTAATTGTTTACTCTATATGCAGTGTTTACAGCAATTACTTTGGAAGCTAAAAGCTGTGTGCAGCATATTATTGTTCCTCATGTATGCACTCAGGATTCAAAACTTCGTTTGCCTGTCACTCCATTTTAACTGTTAATGAGCTCTTAGAAGAATCCAACAGCACGTCAACACTCAAACTTTAGTCACCATTATTTCAGCAATGAGTAAAGGAATTTACACATCGGCAGTCATAAATTGCACCTTCAACTTTGATTTCATATCAACATTTCATATCTGAAACGCATCCTTTGAATGATAGCCCTGAGGGTTATTTCAACAGATACGTCCATTTGGGTGGGCCAGGAGTTATGAGGGAGATAAGAGAATCAGTTAAAATCAGAAGTCTGTTCATGCACCAACAGTTGCAGAGTTTGAACTAGTCCACACTTGTCAATCTGTACACCACAGTAACGTGGGACTCCAGCAGCAACAGCATAACTTGTGCTTATCCCACAAGCAGGACAAATGCAAGACAGTGCAAAGGAAGCTTTTGTGCTTGTTTGTAACAGAAACCACAATCTCTGATCCTGCCAGCTCTGACAGAGATGAAAGGAAAGACATGAAAGAAAATCACGGGAAAGAGCATCACAGAGATGACAAATTTAAGACTACTACTCCAATTCTTCTGGAGAAGAGTGCTGTGGTAAATTTTTATAATGCTTACTCAGCTTTACAAAATGCTAAAATAACAATTTAAAGAAACAGGACAAAAGGTACACTGTGCATTTCCAAGAACTGAATGAATTGTGTAACCCAGAGGAAGAGAAGGGATGAGGGTTAAAGTACTTTTATGACCTTCCAATCCCTGGTTGTTCTAAAAGACAAAGCAGATTATGGTTCAACTGTGACAGCTCAAGACGTCTGCATAAATTTAGCTACATAAGGATCAGCACTGGACAGAACATCTGCAGTCATCGAGACCACATAGTAAGCCTTTACTAGTCCCCAGACTACCCCAACACATTGCATAGTGGAATTTTTGACTGCATTTCTGGTAGAGCAGGAAGAGTGTGTGGAAAGCCTCTTGCTGTCTTTTTGACTTTTCTGACAAAAGGAATTATCTTGTAGCTGGATTTGTGTTTCTTCTAATTTTTTTTTCAAAGTAATTCATGCCTTCTATCCAGCATTCTGTAATCAGAAGTGAATTTGCTCAATATTTTTACTACAAGTAGGCAATAAATTTACAGCAGGAGTCTCCAAAGCTCTTATGATGTTCATCAGCACCAGAAGCAATGGCACCATAGCCATGATAGCAGCAAGTTCCTACTGGGGAACATGTTGCTGTGTTTGAAGATTCATGGTCTAGAATATCATTCACAATTGTCACCGTTAAAGGAAAAGGCAGTTCTCATAGCAAACTGCTCAACTTCCAATCTTCTACTATCAAATTTAGTCTATTTCAACTATCAAGCCTCTAGACATGCAGTCTCCTCAATAAAGATTGTGTTTAAACATGGCCAAGAAACATCTTTTCCTCTGGCTAAAAGCAGGAAGACAACATTAAAGACATTAGAAAAGATAACAGAAAAACATATGTGCTGCATAGAAGGCGAACAACAAGAAATTGCATTTGTAACACAGATTTATATTTACAGAAAAGACAGCAGTAAGCCACTTATTGCTCTTTGAGCTCCTGAGGGGTAGGTCAATGATAGGGATATGCAACACAGACACATTACTGCCCCAGTCCAACAGTCTTTAACTGGCAAATAAATCCTTTCCCTTCTATTTGGAAGAAAAATGGAGCTCCTCTAGGTTCATGGCTCTATTCACAGCAATGTGAGCTAAACTTTACTTTTGAATATATATATTAGGTTATAATGTATATCACTTCCGTTTTTCTCATCTAATTTCTTTCCCCAACCCAGAAGTGACATACATTATAACCTAATTTACTATTAGTTGTTTCCAGTAGTGCCACAAAAGGCTTCTGTACCTTAAAGTGAACTTACAAGTCCAAATTGCAAAGAATTGCCATCACCATAGAGCCTTAGCAGAGCGGTAATTTTAAAAAACTGGTTTGCCTGAGATTGCCAAACAATCTCCAAAGAGCAGCAATCTCTACCTCCACCAAAGCTAAAATAAAGTATTTAGGAAGATACAAAGAGATGTTATCATCTAAACCTTGTTTCTCTATGTACACTATGCAGAAGGAGCAGTTCAGTTTCATAAAATATTACTTGGATGCTGTACAACTGGTCATTCACATCTTACAGGGGGAGTGTAACCACAAAAACTTTACAACGGTCATCTCTAAATTTCAAGTACAGTAATCAGATTAGTGATTTTGGGAGAGTTGGATAAAGAATAGTAATTCATATAAGTAATATTAATCCTTTCCTTGAGAGAAGATCATGCACGCAAGGGCTTAGTTTCTGTTTTCATTTATTTAGCTGTAGGAACATGATATAACTCAAAAGTTGTTGGTTCAAGCTACAGCAGCATAACATACAACCTTCCATGTAAACCACCAAACAACATGCCTCTATGAATATCAGAATCCACTTCTGTTTTAGACAGAGTCCCTAATTTAGATAAACCGTGTTCACTGTCCAGGATGAAAAAACAACACACTCCCCACCCTCCAGCTACACATTCCTCCTTCTATAAATGCTTAATTAGAAAGTTCATTACCTGAGTGCTGATAGATCTGGTTCCATCTGTTGCCTCTACTGTCAAGTTGTAATTTGATTTCTGTTCTGCATCAAGAGGCCTTGCGACAATGATAGTTCCAGTACCCTTGTCCACATCAAAGCGACTGTCATAGTTGCCACCTTGTTCAGGAAATTGGGAGAGGGATAAATTAATAAAATGCATTATTGTTTCATTATTTTCATGTATGATCATGTTCTGTCTTCAGATGTTTAATGAAGGTGAAACTATATATACATAGACTTATACATATATTTATTTTAAACACTTAGGGTTTTTTTCCTGGTAATGTGATATACTGTTACTTGTACATATTTAAAACTGAGTAGTTTTGGACAAAGCTGATTTGTCTGGCTCATGGAAAGTCTGCAGGTAAATTCTTATTTGTGGGATTCTCTACTTTTTTTTTTTTTTTTTTTAAAGAATTTAATGATTCTAGATAGGAGAAAATTGAGAATTACTGTGTAAAATGTGATAGTTAATTTTGTGCAGATTGGGTTAATTAGTGAAAAAGATACTTTGTATCAAAATACATTAAAATCCTAAATCAGACATAAGTCAAATTTGTGACTTTTGGAGAAGAGTACAGATTACTATATTGGTATGCAACTACAGATAAGGTAGAAAAAGCACCAGTACCTCTGAAGAATTCTCATCTCAATGCTGACTATCTAAAGAATTCACTATCTCACGCCTACTGAGATAGGCAGGATTCAGATGAGTGTTAAATGCTTAAATGCACAACGTTTAAATATGGTCAAGTTCCTCTTCTGAAGCAAATTATCTTAATTTCCCTTGTGAAACCTTCAGATTACTCTTTGAGCTGTAGTTAAATGACTGTGTGGATCAATAGCTACACTCAGTCGTTTAAACATTTAATTGATCATCATCATCATGCCACCCAGAGCAGACTGTCCTGAGAATACAATGTCCATTAGGTCTAAATATTGTTAGCAATGATAAATACTGCCATTTAACTAAAATTGCTTTAGCTCTCTCAATAAACTGCCTAAAATGGAAGAATCAATTTTTATTTTGGTCAAGCAAGTGCGGAATATGGCAAACCAATTTCTCCTAATTATGTGCATGTGTTTTTCTAATTATATTTTACAAAGATAGCAGATAGCATTCAGATATCATCCGAGTGCCTTTTTTTTCCCTTTAACAAGTTTTTACATGCTAAGTTTTGTAGATCACTGAATGCCTTTTATAAAATGTCAAGGTTAGAAGTGAGAGGGTGAAGTTCCAAAGACTGCAAATTTGTACTTAATCCAAGAAAAAAACAGGAAATACTGAAATGAGCCCCCATTCACATGTAAAAAGGATTCACCTTTAGAAGGTTCCATTGTATGACAAACATACCAGTTAAGGAAAGATGGGCTGGATTCTGCTTCACTGGATTTGAGATATTTGATAATGACCAACATTATATAATTTTTCAAGTTTAACTGAAAGACAGATCCTCTTACTGGCCCAGCAGCAGTTTCTGAATCACTCAAATGCATAGAAATGTCAGTTTTAGAAAGTGAATCTAGTTTTTCCTTTTATAACTGGCAGGGAAAACCATTTTCTCAGTTGTCCCAATGAAGTAATCTACATTTTAAGGCATTTTCCTGACACAAAGACAAGGTCTCTAACCAAGTTTTTTTTCCTTCCTTATCAAGAAAATCATAAAGGCCTTGCCTAACTTCTGTAGTAGTGGTGATACCTGGTGATCCACTGAAGCAGAACTCAACCCAAACTCCTCACCTGGTACACTGAACGTGTAACAGCAACAGTTTTGGCCAAAGCCAAAACCGGATGCTCAGAACTGACGCTGTATAAATGTAATGATGACAAAACAAAACAAAAACGAACCTGTCACAAATGCAACCGTGAGCACTTTGATTTCCGAAGGGTTAATAAAATAAATAGTTTATAAATGTACGCTTTCATTTCAGATCTCATAATCTGGTAATAAATTATGTGATCTCAGCAGATACCTTCTGCTGTACAGTTCAGGTCACAAGCCATCTGAAAGATGTAAAATACTTCACTAGCAAGCTTGTCTCCTGGCTCAGCCAAAAAGAAAGAAAGCATGGAAAGCAAGCACAGAACACAAAGGAAAGCTGTCAATCAAATTCATTCATGCTATTAGAAACAGTAAAAGAGGGCAGTAAAGTGACCACCTGTAAGAGCAGCTGATAACTTCACAACATAATCACATATCAAACTTTCCAGTACACTTTTACTGAGAACACAGTCAAAATAAAAGGGTTTATTTTGCAACACTCAGACGAGTTCTGCTCTTTCCCTTTGGAGTTTTCTTGATATGTTTTTCTAAATAGAGCAGGAAAAGATCATCTATTTTCTGCATTAAGCATACAATAAAAAAATATGTAAATGTCCAAACTGTGCTGCATGCTTAGAAGGAGCAAATCAAAATTGTGCTATCATCAGAATTCTGTTCAGACGTACACACTGTTCAGAGGCCACAGCAGTTGATGCAGACAAAGAACAACAATAAAAAAGTACAGCCCCAATCTAATTAAAAAATTTTGCTAATAAAAGACACCAGAAAACATCACTGCTCCACTATACTGAAACTCCCAAAACCTTTGAGGTCTCTTCTATGTACTCTCACACCCATGAACTGCTGACCTTTTCCTGGGAATGTCACTTTCTTAACCTTTCCTTTAATGGATGCTCTTTGGTCTATAGATGTTTCTGTTTGCTGTTGACTGGATAACCCTAATTTGGATACACAAAACCTTCTCATCTTTCCTGCTCACTTATTTTTATGTTTTCTGCTTTTCTACTCCCGTGTCTATGTGCTTGTATGAGTTTGGGAGAACACTGAAAGAGCCACCTCAGTCCCAAAATACCTCTAATGCAGAATGTTTTTCCCCTGTGAGAATACAAGAAAGCATCCTGAACTCTTTACTACCTCTATACAGTTGTACAGATCCATAACCCCTTGGTTTGCCTAAATGCAAACACTTTTTATTCAACTATGAACTATTTGGACAGGAACTTTGCCCCCCTCCTCCCAAGAATACATTTAAAAGAACCATTTAAAAAATTCTATGTAAATATTTAATGAATTAGTAATGATTATCAATATGATCACAGGTTATTCACACATAAAGCATGATTGTAGGGACAAATTGTGTACACTCTCATGTGCTTGAAAATTTTTCGAGAACACCCTCAAGTATTTGGCATTTATATATTCCTGTTACATGTATCTGTTTCAGAAACTTTACTTTTACCTGATGCTGTTCTCAGCATTCCTTAGGAAATACATACCAGCAAAATAGATGTTCAAAATACTTTAACTTTTAAGAAATAATTAAAAATATGCTCTCCCGAACAAGTTAACACCATAATCATGGCTCAAATTTTCAGTAGTAACCAAGGCGAAAAAGATCCTTTTCTCTCTTGTGAATGTGGTGGAAAAAATGAGTCTGATAGGGTAATCTTAAGACTAGAGACAGTTCACTACAGTTCAGCATCTCTCCTGAAATAAGGCCATGCCATTCTCCTGGATTCTAAAGTACTTAACACACAACAGAACTTGGGTTTACTACTAGCTATACAGTCAACACTCTGTTTATTACTGGTGCTCATAGGTCTAGTGACTAAATCTAAACTTTGAAAGTACTATTCATTTTGTCACCATGATATCAACATATTATGTCACATTACTAGTTAGAATTCCCCTTTCAGTGGTAGAAGTTATGATATAGTAGAAAGAATATGGCAGGAAGAAGTTTGCTGAGGTTAGGAACATTGCATGCTTTCCTTTTAATACTGAATCAAGGGACAGCAAAGTGAGAAGCAGCCCAGAGAAGAAAAAAAATCACCGTGAACAGTACAGTCTCTCTTTGACTGTACTATCCAGATTTGCAGAAAACTAGCAATTTATTTATTTTCCTATCCTACAGTCTATGAGATTATTATTTGATTAGTTTTCTGTGACACAATATTCATAAGTCATTTTCAAAAATGCAACACAGTAGACATTTGACAACTTCATTTTAATCTTAGAGTGGCATTGTTAAAAATTAAATCATTTTGACTTACAACAAAATAAGGGGGAAAATCCACATCTGCAGCTAAAAAATTCCAAACCCTTACATTACTTAGAAGAGCGATTAAAACCAAGCTGCAATAAGCCCTCCGGTATCTCAGACTTCATGCATTTGTTTCTAATAATAAAGGCCCTTAAGGCATCCTTACCCGTTATGTCAAACCAAAGTGGTGTTCCAAGAGGTTCAACAGCTATTACACCAATCATGTGAGCAACTGGGTCACTTTCCATCACCGTAAAAGAAAAAAATGACTCCTCAAAATAAATAGGCTCTGTGGGCGGGATGGGCTTTGGAATCCATTCTATGTGAAGCCGTGTAGTTGAAGATTTTTGTGGACGACCATTATCTACAGCTTTAATCTGTGAAACAGACACACAGGATCACATAAATCACTATGTCACATAAACAGAAAGTAGTAATAAGCTCCAAGCGTATTTGCTTGTGTGAGATATATCCAAAAAGGTTAAGTGTCTCTCAAAGTGCCACTTGCCCTTCATTATCTGGGCAGCAAATGGAGAAAAAGTGTGCAGCACCTGATAGCAGCACAAACTGTTACCATAAATTCACTTTTATTTTGCTTTCTTCCTGGAGGTGAGTCAAACTGATTGTTTATGTTCCCTCATCACATACATTACCTGTCAAGTTCTGGAAAAGAACAGAAGCTTCTTGATTAACAAAACAAACATCTGAAATCATTCTTTCACAAAAACCAAACCAAACTGAAAAACCAAACAAACCCACAAAACAATGCTTCTGGATTTGTTGAAGCTTTCTTCCTTCAGATACTGCACTCATCTGCCAGCTGCTGAATAAAAAATGAACAGATAAAAGAAGACTTTACATATTCATGATATACAAGACTGTGACTCACTGAAAGGATATCGTAGTCCCTTGCTGCAGAAACTTTCTTTGATGAAACCACTCCAGTTTTCGGTTCAATAAAGAACTTGCCATGTTCATCACCATCTTCAATGCTGTAGGAGATCTCTGCATTGGGACCTTCATCTTTATCTGCAGCAATAACTCGATAGATTGGCTCTCTCCTAGCAGTTCTCTCTCGCTCCGGTTTACCACGCTCTGGAAGCCTAATTTTGTAGAACTTTTGCAAGAATTGAGGCTTATTGTCATTCTCATCTAAGACTTTCACAATCACCCGTGCAACTGTTGATTTTGCAGGAGTACCATTGTCTGTCACTGTTACCTGTTTTTATTAAAAAGGATACAGTTAGTGCTCAATTCAAACATAGTCCTTCCAACAATGCTCTTCCTAAGTCAGATTTTCCTCCAACTGCTTATGACAACTTTAAAGTTCTCCCCTAACTTCAGTTAAAGACAACTGCATAAAACTATTAGTTAAATATTCATGAAAGGCACTACAAAAGCTTATTCAGCTACTATCTTAATATTTTGACATATAAAATGCTCATCTCTAATAGATGGCATGATTTCCATGTGAATGAATATCTGTCCCCTTTAGTGCTTGCAATGGAACATCAGCACATACCTTTCAGTTCACAAAAAAACCCCCAACCAAACTCAACCAGAAAAACAAAGCACATCCCAAATGAGGAAATCAAAAGGGGTATGCAATAATATGTCAGTTAACATAAAGTTAGCACTGCCCTGAGCCAAGCAGAAGACAAAGGCAAACTGAGAAAAATTTCTCTGAATTGAAGGCAACATCAGTTTTGAAGGCATTACTGACATTAACAAAGAGAACACTAAGACATGAGAAAACAACTTAAAGGTAGTCTAAAATAACTGCATAAGAAAGTGCCAGCTGGCACTTTCTGGCACTCAGAAAATACTTACAAATTGGGAATAAAAAAAAGGGGCAATATTAGTTACTATTATGTAAGCAGAACTGCAATCAAGGATTAAATTTAATAGCAAATAAGGAATAAACCCACTAACCCATCTGGTCAACATTTCAATGCTCAATTAATTAGCCTGACGCTCAGCACTTGGCTCATAATACTGCCCACCATTCTGAGCATTTCTAGGTTTCTTTTCAACCTATTTTCAAAGTTCTAAACATAAAACTAACACATGGCAAAACTGCTACTTTGGGCCATGCTATCCGTCAGTATTGCTCTGGAGTCAAGAGTTCTTCCGTCAGATACTTCACATACTTTTAGTTAAAACTTAACAACCTGCTGGGATTCAAAATGCAGAAAGAATGAAGGATTATAAATTATACCACCAGGCAATAACCCATGTTCCAAACTAAGAGCAACCAGCTTAAACTGCTACTTTATAGGGAATGATGAAACCAAGAGGATTTATGTACCATTACATGACATTGCAATCTTTAACTTTCTGAGTTCTGTACATGTTCCCTTAAGGTTATAAACTTAAGGTTAAATTAGCATGACTGCTAGCAGACAACTGCCCATAACATTACACTGTGGATGTGACTTCTGGCACAGAACAAGCAGCACAAACCCACACTGTGTATCTGCAGCGTGAGAATTCACACAATTCAGACGCCATTCTCAACAGGCAACTTGAACATGGCCAACCTGTTCCAGGGATAAGATGCGAACAATCAAAGCCATACTGTGCCAGGTGGCTTCAGGGTCAGAAAATAATCCACAGTTCATTTAATTTACTGTATAAATCTAATACAAAAGCCAGTATAATATGTGTAGAGGTAAAAATCATGGTATACCTATTTTACAACCAATATACATGGCAGTGGTCAAGAAATAAGACAAAACTGACATTAAGGGCTTTGTGAAACTGATGCAACCAGATATAATGAGCCAATTTGAAAAGAGAATAATATAATGACTTTACAATTTACAGAAATAATATGTCTAGTACCAAATCAGATTTACCACTTAATTAATTTTGTTACTATTACAACTACAAACTCACTTCAGAGGATATTCTGCCTTATTGCTACTTAGGTGTAAAGAGTTCTTTTCAAAGCTGATACAGAATTATAATGATAAAAAAATTGGTCCAATAGATGCATTAATCCAGCTTGCAATGCACCAAAGGGATAGAAATGGTCCAGGAAGACTGCATGTATACTGCAATTGGGCAAAAGGATAGTTTGTGCTATCAGGGAATACATTCATCTCCAAGTCTATGCAGTTCTGCATTCCCACTAGAATAGCTTTCTAAGGATTTCACAAGTTTTGAGTAAGTCTAGACTTGCTTCTCTGGCTTTAATGTTAGTTTTGCCAACTCCTATTGCAGCCAACTCCTTTTATCTATCATCCAGGAGGAAAGGCATGATAAATCTTAGTATATAAGGATCACTGTGAATATTAAGTCTTCATTACAAGTAAAGTACCGTGCTGTTACACTGCTTGACAACATTGTAAAGACGACTTAAAGCTGTTTTCTTTTGATGTTGTTTGACACAGAATGAGAAAGCTATTACAGAAATTCCAGGTAATCAATTAAATGTAGCTAAATAAAAGCATTATGTCACAAATTTCATGCTCTTGGACTATGACT
The DNA here is from genome assembly GCF_003031625.1 of Empidonax traillii. Taxonomy (NCBI): domain Eukaryota; kingdom Metazoa; phylum Chordata; class Aves; order Passeriformes; family Tyrannidae; genus Empidonax; species Empidonax traillii. The sequence goes on from NW_020955806.1 coordinate 126,011, forward strand.
TTATAATGCATGTTTTGCAACTCATGCAATTGGTAAATATGTTACACAGAAAATAGGGCTACTCACATACAATCAGTTTGTATTTTCAATGTTAGAAAAACCATTCTGCACTTCTTTTCCAGAAGTCTATATTCAGTGAAAGTTAGGATGAAATAGATCTTCCAGTAATTACAGAGGAAGACTTAAAAAGGAATCACACTCGTTTTAACAATTGTGCCTTTGTACTGTTTGAAAGAAAATCTCAGTCTACAGATATAAAACCAAAAAATTGCATTCAATTTGTACCTTTACTCTTTTCTTATGAGAAACCCCCAAGACACTGTTTTTATAAGTAGTTTTATGATAGTTCTCTGCACTGTAAAATAATGAACATAGAAGGAAGTTATTTCTGAAATCCAGGTCTTTAAATTCTTCATATAGTAATCAAGCCTGGTAAACTTAACTCTCTGTAAAAGACCAATGAACTTACAGTCACTGTTTTTCAGAGAACTAAAGAAATTATTTACCTCCAGTATGTGTTCTTCCTGCTGCTCTCGATCTAGTTTTCTGGATGTGGTTGTAATTAGCCCTGTAAACGTAAGAGAATAATTAATCAAATCCTTAAAGAAAATAATCTGAATGAAGGTAAGGTTAAATCAGCAGTTACTGATATCCTCAATTTTTTCTTAGGTGGTCTCTTCTATTTTGTCAGAATTTATGCTTTCTTAAGGGAAGGGATGAGGGGTTTCCAATCCTTAAAAACCATGAAAATATTCTTTGTAGTGTGAAAACTAAGCTGTTGTAACCCTGAAGATAAACACACCTCAGTGTTCCAGCACATCTGTGCATGTTATGTTTCTGACAGAAGTAATGTACGTAATTCTCTTACATGAAATCTAGTTTTCAGAGGGTGTTCATATGCCTTTTTCAAAGGGTGCTTACAGATATTTGCTGAATAATTACCAATCTCTTCAGGAGAAACATCAACTTGTATTTTTAGTGATAATGACAAAAAAAAGGATGACCTGAAGAGACGCAGTAATAGTGGAAATAAAAGCAATCTGTCTGTGTTGGTTCTTTGGCAATGACAAGGAGTCAAACAGTTGCTGTTGAAAATAGCAAAGAATGACCACAAGTTTTTCAATCATGATGCTACATTTTGTCACAAGACTGTGATATGCCCTTAATTCAAGATTAGAAAGGTGTGATGGATTTTGCTTTAAATGAAGAAAGTCAAACAGTAAGAGGTGACACAAAGTGAAAACTAAATACAAAAGAATCTTATTTGAATTAATTCTCCCTAACAGTGAGTTCAAATTTTTAGCTATTGAGTTTATTGAAAAGTCAACTTGATCAACTCTCAATTATAGTGGAATGGCTTGTTATGGTGTGAGTTAACTATGCCATGGATGCAGACACAAGAGATAACTCCATTTCTTTGCTGCATGAAAGCCATTAATCTGTTTGCAGGTACAATTCAGTCCCACAAACTCCACTGCTTTGTTCACATGGCACTGAACCTGTGCTAGTAAATCCAGCTAGATCCAACTTGGCTTTTCATGGACCAAACACCAAGATTTGTATTTGCCTGGCTTAAGCCACTACCATCCCATACCCTCTGAAGCAGGAATCCAGCATATGTTAACTACAGAGAACACTGTAACGTCATGAGACATTTTATTGAACTATCCCAGCTAAACTTACAGTGAATTGCCATCTTGATCTTTAATTGTCAAACTGAAAACCAGGGAAGCAAGTACCCAATTAAGGATGAAATAGAGATCAAGACACAGGCATTATACTTCATGTTCCTTTTTCCAACTATAGTGTAATATTTTTATTAATAAGAACACATATAAGCAAAATTAAAATCCACTTATAAAGTTTTCAAGGTTGGTCTGCTACAATAAAAAAGCCTTCAATTTTGTCTCACAGCTGATAAAAAGCAGAGCATGTAAGAAAAGCAATAAAGATTTCAATTTCACTTAAAAGAGAAAGGCCAACAAAAATAGAATTGTGTACCCCAGGTGCATAGCTACTGTACGCTTCTGTCAAAATACAGCTGTAGTCTACATATACCAACAAAATAGACAGCCTGTACCAAATAATATGAACAAAACCTATAGAAGGAAATATTAAAACTGTCAAATGTTCAAACAACTATTCTCCAAAAACACAAATAATGCAAATAATGGCTGTTTCAATTATGGTCAAATCTTCCCTTGTTTTTCCAGCAATTTGGTTTGCCATCATATCAAATCCATTATATATTTAGTATTCCACACCATGATATATCATCCTATGCTGTTTTATAATTTTATGCTTTTACAGGCCATAGAATGTTAGGATGTACTATTTGGTAAGTTGCAAAGAATGGGGGGATGAAAATTAAAACAAACAAAAAACTCCAAACAAAATAATAGCAAGGAAGAAAGTTGCATTATTACTATGAATTTAGGAAGGGGGGAAAGAGAGGGAAAAAAAGGGATGTAACAATTCTCTATTAATCTTCTTGAGATTATATCTTCACATGGAGAAAAAAGAAAACAAACAAAAACGCTCAAAAGCTTTTGCTGCAAGCACATAACACAAAATTCTATTATGCAACACTACATAAGTTTGTTAAAGAAAGTCTAATTCCAGCTAAAATTCCTGTTAATGAAGTCAGTCAATATAACTCAAATAGGTAAGCAGAAAAATATCCAGTAAGAACAAAATACATATGCTTTGATCAGTTAAAACCTCCAGTCTTTTCAATCAAGCATGCCACACTTCAGTTAAAACACTTCAGAGCAGAACAGAAGGGCTTAGTCTTCACCATATATATCCTGTATGTTCAGCAGAAACTAATGCCAACAAAGGAAATTTAACACTTCTGGATTTAGAATCACATACACATGCATGACATTCTTTTTATTTAACTCTTTACTGCTAGACACTTTCCTAAGTGCAAATTTAGCTTCAGTGAAGTGTTTCACTTCAGCTTAAGATCTTAAAAGGTTTGGTTATGGTAATCACTACAGCTTTCCTTTTTTCTCAGTTTTTCTATATTATAAAATGTTTAATGCTGCATCAACAGATTTAATCCATCGTTGAACAACTTTTCTGAACTATGGCCATGATAATAAGGTTGAGTATTCCTATGCAGTGTGGTTTTCAGGACTCCCTGTTAAGAGGGTTGGGGAGAATTTTTGGACCTAATATAAGTCAGCTCTGCAAAAAAGAGCCACCACTCTGATCTTTCCACAGAAAACAAAAATTCTCAAGTTTTCTAGATTGAGCTCCTGCTCCTTTCTGTGACACTTTGGAGATCTCCTTGCTGTGCCCCTCCCTATAGACAAATAGTTGCATGACCACATTTTTGGATACAGCACACCCCCACAGGAGTGGCAAGTAAAAGATGATTTCACTTAACCTCTGAAGAAATCTGTAAAACAATCAGTTTTGAAATCCCTGTTATGAGATGGGGAGACACTGCTTATTGCTGAATGAAATGACAGCATGTGTGAGAAATGTCACTGTGACAAACCATTCTATTCCAAAGCAAAACTGAGTCAGAGCATTATTTTGCAGTCATATTCTTGCATTTTCCTTCTGCCTCCACTTATCACCACTCCTCCCCTTCCCCAAAACCAACAGGAACAGTATGCTCTAGTAATCCATATCACTGATTATAATTTCATCTGAAATCAATGTACACTGTGGTAAGATGGGTCAAGCATCCTTGAGAAATGCAAGTTTATAGCTAACATTTCCAAGATAACAATGAGCAAATGGTATCTCCAGTGAATTTGTGCAATTTTTTTATTTGGTGGTATTTCAAAACTCACCTCACCAGAAACATCTTCATAACAGCAGCTTAATAATTCAGAGAGATTTTGGATAAATCATTGCTGTTCTGCCTCACTAGGTGGAGAGCTACTATATTCTACTGAAACTAACTGTAAACATCCATAACAAAAACAAACCAAAAAACTTGCAGGTGATAACAAAAACAACTGTATTCCCTATTCATTCCTTCTTTGAGTTTACATTCTGGGGATAGCTGCTGTCTATTTGAGGCCTACTGAAAAATTAAAATAGCCACAACTGCATTCAGATAAAATTTACCTCAGATTTCTATTTTAAATAATAGTAAAACAAACAGACAAAAATGCAACTAAAGCATTCAATGATGTAAATATAAATAAAACTGCTACATCTGTAACAGAATACAGCCCAAGGAAGCAGAGATTAGCAGGGATATATTTCATCTCAGTTCCCAGCTACATCATGTTACCTCTGCATCTGAAAAACAGCACATCAACAACAATTTTCATTCAATGCTGAAATGGCGATCTCTTTAAAAAAAGCACAACATTAGGTGTGCACTGTGTTAAGAATGTTTTCATGCTATTAGCTTATCTTTCTGGCATAGATGGTCTCACTAATCAAAGAAGTAGCATAAGAAAAAGTGGTCTTTGCAAGGGGAGGAGGAAGGCTCAACATTTTTACCTTGCTGTGTATAGATAATGCATTCTCGTGCATCTGTACTTTCACAAGTATACACAGACTTTCCAACTGCACATTCAGCTTGAGATGAGGAAGACTCTGGAGCTGGATAGGAGTTTGGCTGTTAAACAGGGCTAAACCCCACCATGAACCAAAAGACTAAAGCAGATGAAAAGTCTACTATGCTGCCTCCAATGAGTTTGAACCGATAGGCTTGATCTGAATGTAGTATTAACACTACTGAAAATGCAGCATATGAAAATAAATACAGTTTCTCTGATCTTTGAATGTATTGGCGTTGAAGGAAATATGGAAAGCAACTACAACACTTTTTATCAGTAACTTCAACAGATACAAGACATAATCTAAATATAAGAGAGATCGTATTTGGTCACTGAGGTTTTTGTCTTCTCTGTTAAATGCAAACCATAAGCAGTCAGCAGAAATGGTTTCTCCGGACTGCATCAGTCAATTACCATTTAAGCTCTCATCAGTCATGATTACTGCAACTGAGTCTATTATTATTTAAGCTCCTGTTCCCCCACTTCAGTCTCAAAACTGAAAAATTACTAATGAATTTTTAAGGTTTTTTTTAACATATTGTTATATATTAAGATCTGTTTACAAGGTTGTAATATATAAAACAGTCCAAGAGTTGAAGGAAGTATGGATTTTAAATTCAGATGTGGTTATAATGAAAATCTAGTTTAACTAATGCATAACACAACCCAAAAGTACTGGGCAATTTACAGCACACGTTCTGTAAGTTGAAGACTAATTATGTCTCTAAGTGATGAACATGGTGTCTCACCTCAAGGCAGGATTTCCTTCATTCTTATTTAAGAAATGGTGTATTATATCCAATTCAAGACAGTTTTCACTTCTAGATAGAGGAATATATCTTTCATTTGTGTGATAGACTAAGAAGTCCATTGGAATCAGCAGTTTCCTCCTCATGAAAGTACTAGGTGAGATCAAGTCATGTCTTAGACATGTCTCATAATACAGTGAGCATCAAGTTTCACTGTCTGAAAGTTCTCTTATGACATTTTTTTTAACTGCTTCCAATATCTCAATACTTCCTGAAATATGGACAAAATGTCTGGTAACACAATAATCACAATAATTGTTTCACCACTGCCACTGAAAGACAACAATTTTGTTCATTCTTCTTTCAACTGATTTCAAGTTGACTATGTTTTACACCTACCTTACCTTACAATCAATGACCATCAGAAAAGGCCCACATTTCCTTTCTAAAGCTGTTCAGATAAGCTTTTTGGCAAGACTGTACTCAAATCTTGTCTTTTATGTAAGCCGAAACAAGGCTACTCTACCAAAATAAATAAACAGGTTAATAAAAACAGGTCAATGAAAATTAATAGCAGAGGGATTAAAGAACAGATTTCAGCTTTGCAGTTGGTAAAAAATAAACTCCATGTCTTATTAGCCATGTATAGATGATGACTGTAAGCTAGACAGCATGCCACTTATATATCAGCACAAAGACAGGTTGCTGAGTTAAAAAAGAAAAAAGATATTGCTAACAAGCTATCATACTGGAGCAAGCATATCATAAGGGAACTGAACAGCCTTGTTAAATAGTCTTAAAGATAGTTCCTCAGCAATTTTACTTGTATTAAATTCCTAACTCTTCCTGGTTCTAAGCACCTTAGTAACTCTCAATAAAACCAGCAACCAAATTGTCACCAGTAATTTTCAAGTGCTGAAATATGATTGTAAATATGAAGTCTCAAAAGGAACTAGCAGTATAATTAACAAGCACATTACATGGCTGCAAATACCTCTTCTGCTCAAATACAACACTTAAAAGCAATCATTACTGTTCTTTCAATTAAGACTGCAAAAATGGTATTACTTTTCAAGAGAAATTAAGTGCCCAGTTTCCTCTTTCAACTCTCCTCTCCATGTACTCTCTCCATGGGTTATTCTGTTGCTTGCTTGTTCTCTCTGGCCTCTTGAATTTCACTTTTTTTTTTTTTTTTGTTATACAGTTGTTTAGGTAGAACAAAGACTGATTCTGCCTAGCACAGCTCATAGCCTGTGGCTTAACAGACTTTTCTGGGTAGTTTAAATCCATATTCGGGGTTAAAGAAGTTGTTTTCCACTTCATATATAGACTTCATGACTAGGGTAATTTACAAAACTACCCTTTAGAAAAATTTAAGTGCAGACCTACTGCAGCACACTGTGTTGAAATCATTGTTCCCTTTTTTTTTGGTATAGCATGACTGCACTCACCTAGTGCAGGTTTTCACAGTTTTGGTGGTTTTCCCCCTTCAATTCCCATATGTAGCAGTTCAAGCAAAAGCCAATAGGACATTCCCACACTGTACAGGCACCTCAATAAACTCCTGACTGAGAAGTCTATTTGCTCTTCAGATCACCTTTTCTTAGGCACTTCCTTATTTCTCTTTCAGATGCTGTTGCATATGCTCTAGATTTCATCCACAAAAAACTCTGCTGGCACATTTGTTCCAGATGAATATGTCTTGCCCTTTGAATGGTACTCCATGAAAAGTCAAGCAATAACTGAGATCTCAGTCCTACCCAAGTAAGGATTGCATCAAACAAGGGATAACACCCTATCCGTAAGGGCGTATTTGTGCAGCACATTTATGGAGGTACAGTAATATCAGTGTTTATTAGTTTGTTGCTTGTTACCAAGACAGACTGTAAGCCTTGTATATAGGATCAAAAAGTAGGTTACTTATTCCTATGGCTAATATTTCATACCAACAGGCACCAGGTTTATCTGTAACCAGGCAATTTAACTATTCAATCCTACTACTACCCAATAAAAGTGCAAGGTGCATATCTGAAGCTGAGTCAGTTCCTAAACTACTTCAACAGCATCCTGGAATTTGTTGATCGTTAGTAAGTTTTGTGATTTTAGAATGGAGTCGACAAGCAACCCACCAAAGATTATTAATGTACAGCATAAGGAGGAAAAAATACTTTACATACTAAGTCATCCAATTCAACAAATGCTGTAGAGCTTCAATTTCACCTAGATTTTAAACGAAGTATAAATCATTACTTTTAGTCTGGATTTACTAAGACAGCAATATTAACTTCTGCAGTAATTTTTTTGCGAGTAAAAATATTTGGGAAATAATGAAAATAACTATATAAATAATCGCAAACACACAAATAGTTACATTAGAAAAATAAATCTAAGTCTATGATCCTGCATTCTGAGTGCTTGAAAACATTTTGGATGTGTCTAGTTTCACTGTCAATCATATTTCGGTAGTTTATTTCTCTCATACAAAAGATAAAAACTGGAAGTGTATGTCATAAGTAGTATAAGATGAAATCATAAAAAATAGGACTTAATAAAAAATAGCTAAAATAATTTTGAATGAAAAATAAAACAACAAAACTCAAGCATGATTACTGAAAGTAAACCAGGAAGTGACGATAAATTTCCTCTAAAACGAACTTTGATCTTACTATCAACAGAACACTATAAATGTTTACTCTTTGAAAATACTCTTGGCCTTCAAAAACCACATCAATTCAATGCTCAAATGCCTTCAGTAATTAACTCCAAATTACCTGATCTCCATCATTCGCTTTTATAATCTCATTTTGAGGTGTACTATCTTTGATACTATAAACTATAAAAGAGGAGAGTGACTTTTTTACACAGGCAGGTGGTGACAGGACAAAGGGAAATGGTTTTAAACTAAAAGAGATTTAGATTAGATGTTAGGAAGAAATTCTGTCAGAAGGTGGTGAGGCACTGGCACAGGCTGCCCAGAGAAACTGTGGATGCCCCATCCCTGGAAGTGTTCTAGACCACACTGAATGGGACCTTGAGCAATCTGACCTAGTGCGTGGCATCCCTGCCCACAGCAGGGGGTTGGAGCCAAATGAGCATTAAGGTGTCTTTCAACCCAAGGTTTTCTATGATTTCACGAGTGCTGCAGCAGAATACGGTAAAATTGAAAGAAAACCTCACTTTCTTTCAAATTCTTGGTTTACAACCCAGATCATGCTGCACATAACCTGCAGTTTTTATGGAGTTCCAGGGACAACTAAAGGAGAAGGATAGGGTGGTTGTGCTTCTCGTTTATTTTCCCAGCTCCTATCACTTCTCTTTTTCCAAAAAGATGTAAGAGAACAAATAAAATAAATTTTAAAAAGCCCCAACTCCACCACCTAAAATTTAAAAGTGATCTCTACATAAATGCTTGCAAGTAACTTTTAAAAATAGCTGCCTCTATTAAAGGAAAATTTCTCTCTTTTCAAATGCTAAATCCCTAAGTATTGTAGTGAGTGGATATGAAAACATTACTAGAAATTCACAGATACAAACTTGTTTTCCCAGTTACAAAAAAAGATCAGATTGAAAACCACTACTCTAGTAGCACTTTAAACAATATTTTAAAATAAAAACAACTTTTTGCAGACTTAAACTCTCCAACTGCACGTATATATAAACTTCCATATACTCATGCAGCCCTCTGTGGCTGCAGGACTTTAAAAACCATTTGGGTTAATTCTGGTCACATTTTCAGTAAAGCTAAAGAAAAAAAAATTTGTTTTAGAGACAGTGTAATTGAATACTTCACTTTCTCTGCATGTGAGAGGTAAACAGTTGGGCACATTGAGGCTGCTACATGTGCTTTGAGCTGTGTGACATGAGTGAACAATGAGCCTGGCATTGTTTGCCAGCTACAGAAGTTACAAGAACAATTTCAGCATTTGGAACTTTATTTAACTTTAAATCACATAAGTTTGCAATGTAGTAATAGTGGTTTTATTCAAGTTCCAAAATATTACGTCAGTTGGGATTAAAACCCACAAGTAGTTAAACAACAAAGATTTCCTTTGTTAAAATGAAGCCAATACTACTGTGCGGTCACTGGCCCTTCATTTCCTTACTAAGTAATTCTCCAGTGTTATCGGAAACCCACGGAAGTTGTTTGCAGCTGTGCCCATTTCCTATTTCACTTCAAGTCTCCAAATCAGATAGATACACGCACACACAGAGACACACACAGATGCTGCTTTAAAGGTTACTGAGTAAAATGCACAAGATACAGTTAGGTACTGAAATGAGCTGTCATTCAAAGCTTCTGCTGAAATGCCCTATTCTAATATTCTTATCTAAATGGACTAACTGCTATACCACAGGATTACTACTTTTGTCAAAGGAATGTCCATAGCATTCTCATAATAATACTGAAGTGCTTCACATACAAATTAATGCACCTTTACAACACTCTCAAGCAAATAGATCATGCAATTATTTCTGACTTACGCCTGCAAAGCCTAAGTATGGGAAAATTAACAACTCAAAATTAATTCTGCTGTTCTCCTGTCCAGGTTGTGAACCAAAGTCTAGTTTTCAGAAGGAAGCATCACTTTCATACCAAGTTTCATTAAAAGTGAGGAAGCTATACTTTTGCAATAAGCACTTCCGCAAAGCTGACTCAAAATTGTTATATGGAGTGACACCAAGTACCTCCCTTCCTCACTTGCTATTATTGTTTTAAACTTCTAAAATAAGGCATGACTTCTCGAGAAAGTGTTTTTTACTACCCAACCCTGATTCCCTTGCCAAGCCAAATCTGGTTGGTACAATAAATATAACAGAAGTCCTGGGGAGGTGGAAAGGAGCATACCAATTGGGCAAAAAGATGAAATTGTTTCTAGTCCAAATATATGGGCAAGGCAATTCAAAAAGAGTATAAGGGTCTTCCCTGGCCCTGTATGAATACCTGTTTAGGATTCCATTTTCTTGCTCAGTAATACTAAGGAGAGCTGGAACTCTGCACTATGCAAGCGCAGATTTTGCCATTGTAATGCTGACACTGCAATTTGCAAGTCAGTATAAGCTTCTTTCAGCCATCTTAACTCAGCAATCTTTGAGATATTAATCATACAAAATCTGTATCTTTAAGTAGCAGCCATACTTTAAAAACGCAGCATGGCAAAACTATTACATCCATATGGACACTGATACAGAGTCTCAGGGAATTGTTGTCCTTTTGCTTAGAGTTCAGCCAAACGGCTCTAGTTCTGCAGCAATTAAGGATGTTCCATTTCCATGTTTTATGACTTTATATGACTTGTTGAGCTGTTATTGTTGGTCAGTTAAAGGTGAATACCTTTCCTTTAATTTCACTTGATGCTTTTGCCATCCCATGATTTAAAGAATAAAGACAGAGGAAAAGTACGAAACACAGAAAACAATGATTGAAAAAGAATTTAGTTCACAATGTCCTTCTGGGGAACTGAAAGTATACATTTTAAATTGGGGAGCTAGTTTGCATACTACTCTTAAAGTTTTTACTGGGTGAACAAAAAGCTCATATTTAATGCATGCCCCACTCTCCTGTCTCAGACAGAAAAAAATTACATGTTTTAATTAAAAGCTTTTAGTAAAAGGAATACAATAACTGCCTCTCCAATTGACACTAATAGACCCATTTCTAAATGGTTAATCCAAATAGATTAGAGATTATATAACTATAATTCATAAACTCATAAATGTACACTTATATACAATGGTATTGTCAGCTATTACCAGCAGACACCATACTAAGTACATGTTCCACTTTCTCAAAAAATTACTGCAATCCTACTATCAGCTGCCATGCTTCCAATACTTCTCCTCAAAAGCAAAAAAACCAAATTAGGATATTATATAATATGAAAGAATCAAAGGTGGGGAAAAAATCTAAATTTGTCCACTTAATATGACTGTGTACATGTTAAATAGAAATATTCAGCACTTTAATCCAAACATTACCATATTCAATTGTATTTTGTAAAGACAACCATGGAAGTTACATCAGTGATACGTAAAACTTTTCAGCCCTACAATTAGATTAGAATTGAATCACTCACTTTTAAGTGAAATAGCTCATTACTTGTTCCTTAAAGTATCATTTTTTTCTGTCCATTTCATTGCTTTCTTGGACAAAACATATCCAAATGCATCCAATGAAATATGGAAACTAGTAACTATGAGTATTTTGATAATTAAGATTCAGTGTCTTTGATCTTGTTAAAAGGTAATTTCAAAAGAAAAATATCCTAATAGCTCACAAGCAAATAAACCACCACCACAAGAAACAGCAATACTACTACTTTCAATTATATGTACCAGAAAAAGCACTGTAAACTGTGAACTCCAAAGCACAAATCCCAGAACTTGTTTACTGTTATAAAAACCTTTGCTTTACGTGAGTGTTGCTAAATTTGCAATCCTTTTCTGAGCCTCAGTGCAATAGCTCTACTGTTAAGTGCTGGGATTAACCACAGAGTCCCAGGACGTGTTCGGAATAGCTAACAAACTGTGTTCAACTCCAACATGAGTTGAAACTTTTCTGTTTTGTCACTTACTTCTGTATTTAATTACAATCTACTTGGCAAGAAGTTATACACATAAAAAGTAGTTACCATAACTTACATGTTTGTCTACAGTTGGGTTTACATTGAACATGAAAGTTGTGTGATTAATCTTTGTTCTAATTCTTTCCTGCAAATAATACAATAATTGTTTTTATTTTACCTGGACAGCCCATATGTACAGCCATTTATTTTCATTACATGGAAACTCCAAAGATAAGGTCAATTGTATTTCATTTGCTTTAATGAAAGGTCAAATATATGTGAAAAGATTACAAAATGTCCTGTGATGTACTGTGTTATATATCCTGCTCCAAGAGGTGAAACAGCATGCAAAGAAAAACTTAGCAGTGTTTCTTTAACTGAGTTTTTTTATAATTATTTAAAATGTAAAAAAATGTTTTGAAGTGTCAGTGAAGATTTACTGAAGGTGATACTTGGAAACTGATCACGGTAAGAAGGATGCAGATACTACTTCAGTTTAAGTAGTATTTTTGAGAATCAAGACTTTTGAAATCAGTCAACAATTCTTCTTATGAAAAGAAGTCTCTTCTTTCTGTGAAAGAACTATACATTACAAAGGTCCACATCAGTCAGTTTCTAGAAATTCAGTATTATTGTACAAAGACACACACATCTTAGCTTGGAGCCCATAAAATTATAGAAATTAATTAGCTAGTTCAGGAGAACAGAATGCAGTGTTTCACTTGACACACATTACATGTAAGTTGTTGCTATTTATAATCTATATTACTATTATGAGTAGGTTCTAGAAATGGACCACAATACCACTGCTTTAAATTTTATAAAGAGAAAGAAAACGATGGATCCTTGAGATGGAGAAGAAACAATGACACATTACCATCTAAAACATACTTTTAACATTCACCACATATTTTAACACTACCTTTTACTTGACTCAGATCCCATTTCAGTGGCAATTTGCCTTTGGGGATGCACAGCAACACATGCTTCTAACTCTTATTGCCAAGTTCAATGTTACAGTGGCATACAGTGAAAGACTTGATTCATATTCCAGCCCTACTTACCCCGGGGTTAGAAGGGAAATCTGGGGCCCTGTGAAGGTTTCTCTTCCTTTGACAAACACTTTACAGTGCGATAACCTCACAAGGTCCAACAACGGTAACATACCATAACATAAGCAAATAAGACAGAATTTGATCTCTTCAGCTGAGCCTTATTTTAATTGATCAAGGGAGATAAAATACATTGTGTTATAACTAGAGTAATAACTAGTGTCTTTTAAAGTGTTTTTTCCACTCCTTAACATGTCAATTCTAGTGAAAGCACTTTCACTCCAAAAAAGACCTATTCAGGTTAAATGTATTTTATTTTCAGTTGACAGAAGAGAGACTCGGGAAGTTACAAACCTGGTAACTTCAGTCAAAACTCATCTTGACCCCTATGCTACTGCCCACTGCAGACTGACAGCTGCAAACTGAGCATGTACAGCAAAAATAGTACAGCCCATTACACTGCATGAAATCATGGCTACTATTTAATGGGAAGACAATACACTTGAGTTAGCTATTTAATATCTGTTGAACTTACTTGAGTGCACTCTGGGAAAACAACACAAACCACTCAAAGAGGATTCCCTTCTCTGCTCTGCCCATGTTTTCTCTTCCCCTTCTGCCTACGTTTAATATGTCTATATTAGCATGTAAAAGTAGTAGACACCAACGAAGGGTGTCAATGAAGGTTGATATGAATGGTACGTGATAGGTGAATACCTGCCCCTGTGACTTTAATTATATTAGGGGGTAAAAAAAGAGTTCTATGGCTGAATGTAAATCAGAGAGAGATTCTTTTCTTCTCAGTGCTTGTGTCCTGAAACACAATTACTTCATTATTTTCAGTTGTCCTCTTTTGTGTTTAACACTGAGCTGAGAAGGACTGCCCACTTCTACGGTATGCATGCTACAATAAAGGCAGGTAAGAAACTCTTGACAGAAAATCTTTACTACTTTTCTATTAAGTGTTCCTTTTCACTTCACCTTCTAGCGTGTTGGGCTCCCTCAAGGTCCCTTTCTAACATAAATGAGATCGGCAGTAAGCTACTGACATGGAAAACTACAAACTCTGTCTGAAGACAAGTCACAATCTCCCAGTGCCCAAATTCTTCCATCCATTAAATAGGAATAAAGATGTTTCTTTATCTCAAAACTTCAGCAAGGGAGGCACGCAAGTGCCTTTTTTCAAAGCACGTTTTGGAAAATGCTGCATAATGATACAGAAAGCAGAAAGGGATAGGAAAAAAACGGAAAAAAAGAGGAAGATAAAACGAGCTACAGGAAAATTAAGGACAAAGCAACCAAAAATAGCTGGTCAGTTATATACAAAAAAGAGCAAATGAATGTAGGTAGTGTTTATGTTGACTTTCAATTTGAATACTGCAGTCACTTAGTTCTTTCCAGGCAACTCTCAGGCAATTTTATTCCTATTTTTATCAGTATTAGCAATGAAGACAACAAGAAAGATCAAAGCAGCAAGCAAAAAAAATCTTTCCAAAATCTTTTCAAAATCAGAAATGGTGAGAAAGTAGAAAAAAAAGAAGGTGGTTTTTTTCCTTTTACATCATGTAAAATGAGAGAAAACAGAGACACAGAGAAAAACAAAAAATAAAGCACACAGTTTAGACTGCAGTTGAATTTTTATTGTATTACTTCTCAGGCTGCCTTTTTTATAAAACCAACACTCTGTAAATTTAGTATTCAGATTCAGGCTTTAACTATGCTAAAGATCTTCTCTTGCTATAGCCATTTCATATGTCTCTCTTGGCAGTGCCTTCACAAGCAGATGCAGCACATGCTGACAAAGAAGTTATTGTCAGAAATAACCCAAATAACATACCTGTGTTTGCCCTCAGAGCTTTGCTGACACAGCAATTACAGCTGATAGAGCACATAAGTCTTTCATACCTTGAGATGAAATAACTCTGAAAGAGAATGAAGGCCATAGTGCCAACCCAGCCTTCAAAACATACTTCTCACTCCATTTCTGCTCCTTTGAATCGCCCTCATTCCCTCCATGAATGAGCAAGAGTTAAATTGATAAGGTTTCTATTGCTCCCTTGTACTTACTGGGTTTGTTACAGATTAAAGTCATTCTCTACACCTTTACAGCACTTCTAATCTGAAAATCTCTGAATTGTGAGAAAAAAAATCTGGCTGAGTGAATCAGAAGCATCTCTCCTAATTTTTTCTGTGAAATAATATCTAAACACAACAAACAAAAAGCTAAGCAGTGCCCAAACCAGTAAAATATTATTCAAATAAAAGCAAGCTCTTCCTTACTGTTAAAAAAGATCTGTGGGAAAACCATCCAGTATACGTATTACTTTTTCTACACTCATTCAGAAGCAAGGCATGGTAGGCAACCTTTACAGTGTTTTCGAAACTGCTGTGTCGCTGCAGTTACGACTGATTATTTGTTTCCTGTATCTCTCCCCTACACACATTTCAGTGTTTACAATTCAGGTACTAAAAGGTTATTTGGTTCTTGTATTTGTACTTTCCTGTTAAAACCTTGGTGTGTTTTTTTCTGAAGCTTTCCAAACAACCACTGAACCACTCTTTCTTTTCATTACATAACAACCATTTCTGAAAATTATCATCCAGATTTTGTTTTTCTTACGCCAGCAACAATTACATGAGAAGAAAGTCTCTTCCGACTATGGGACAAGTGAGTTTGATGCTAATAAATGGCTTATTTTACATAGACTATCTCCCCACACACCAAAAAAAAAAAAAAAAAAAAAAAAAAAAAAAAAAAAAAAAAAAAAAAAAAAAAAAAAAAAAAAAAAAAAAAAAAAAAAAAAAAAAAAAAAAAAAAAAAAAAAAAAAAAAAAAAAAAAAAAAAAAAAAGCCTGACACAAAAGCTCTGCATGAAGTTTTGAAGACTGAGACTGCTAAAACCACTTTGGATGAAACTAAGCTAAAATATATATTTTTCCTGCATATTTACTGCACTACAAAAGTAAATGGACGTTGACCAGTCCAGAGTGGAGCTACTCAGAACTAAGCCTTCACAAAACATGCATGATGTTGTTGTCAAGTACTTTGAACCAAGTGCTTCACTCTCAAATCCTCTTCTACATGTTTGTATAACTTACTAATATTGGCACAGCCCAAGATATCAGGTTAACTCTAACTATTGTGAAAGTTTGTTTACAATGTTAAACCAAAGACCTTAATTTTATCTGATTTATGTACTTTTGGAAATATACCAATTTATTAATACATAAAATAAAACACTGTATTGTACTTACCAGTTTTGGGGTTTATTGAAAAGAACCCCTGTGGATTTCCACTTGTAATCTTGTAGGTTAATTTTTCACTTGAGCTAGAATCTGGATCAAATGCCTCAATCTGAATAACAGATACATCTTTAGGGGAGTTTTCCATGACCTCTGGGTAATAAACTGGCTCTGTGGTCTGAGGAGCATTATCATTAACATCTCCAACTTCTATGTAGATTTCGATGAAAGATGATAAAGGCACAACACCTTGGTCTGTTGCATAAACAGTTAACCAGTAATGTGAAGTAGTCTCACGATCCAGGCGATCTGCAGTCTCAATAATACCTGTTTAACAGGAAGAAAGAGAAGTAGAAAATGCCCAATAAATATGCAGAAATGTATAAAAACAGAGTAAGCAACAAGTTTAAGTAAATGAATAAATAAAAACGAATACAAGTTCAAAATAATCACCATTGATTCTACAGTTTGTGTTAATATTTACAGACAAACATATAAAGGCTAACCCGAAGCTAAAAGAAATAAAATAACAATTCTCGGCAACTATGCATTACATATTAAGTCAATAAATTACTTGATTTCCTTTCCAAAATCCTTTGAAATTTATCAGAGTAGTTAACACTATTTATAAAAATTATTTTGCCTAAAATATTAAATCTAATGTGTCATTCACAACCTTTTGGGACCTGAATGACCCTCTTTACTCATCAGTGATTATAGTAAATTTTATACCAAAATAAACCACCTGATTGAGATGCCAAGTTCTTGAACTGTTTACCATTACACATATTAATGAGCAAATAGTTAAACGTGAAAAATTGTTATGTATGTGCTCACATGAATTATTCGACTGAACTTTCTTAATGTGCTGATTTATGTTCACTCAAATTTCACCAAAAAGAAAATAAAAATTAATCTTTGTAGTATTAGGACTAACTAATGGCTGCCATTACTTTGGCAATGGAAAGCAGCAAAAAAGAGCAAAAATCTGCTCAGTCTTACACACATAAAATTACAAATTAAGGACCAGCTACACAATTCACAAACCTAATAAAAAAATCTGTGCGCTGAGCCAATAGGAGATTTTCTAAGCCAGAACTCACTAAAGAATTTATCTACTGTGAGGAAATACAACTTTATTTTTATGAGCAGCTTACTCTACAGGTACAGTCGTAACATGCACTTATCAAAAAGGTACATAACGTGGTGTAATTACTGTGATGGGGGGAAGAATATTAAATGGACTCATTGAGCCATGGCACAAAAAACTCCGATCCAGTCTCTCCTACAGGTTGTCTTGGTTTGAGATTTTTTTTTCAACAGAACTTAAAATCAACCTGATACATGCCAGGATGAGGAACAGAGCAAGCCCTCGCAACCACTTCAGTGGAAATTTTGAAGGGCTTTGTCATGGCTCTAACTGTTTGTTATACTGACGCACGGGCCTAATCGGGATTGTAGCCAAGATGAGTCAAACTATCACCATGACAGCAAGTTCTGGACTCTGGATAAAGCCATATAAAGTGACTATGCGTGATGTGGCACTTCTTCTGAGCTCATTTACTTCACACAGATACCTATCTATGTTTATATGTATACTCCCCATCAGTAAAACAGGATCTCAACAAAACTATGCCACTGTGTTTCCATAGGAGTTCTTCAGGAAAGGAATTAACTTTAAGTATTGTTTTTCATACACTACAGATGTGTTTTTTTAATGCATTATACTGGCTGAGCAAAATATTAAGCAATTACTCATTTACTCATTACTTGTTTGCCTTGTGGGAAGGTGCATAAAGGTCTGATAAGGATAGTTTAAAATTTTAATATGTCAATAAGATCACTTTAGAAGTCCTGGAGGGAATAGAATCTAACGCTTAGACCTACAAAATACTCATATATAGCATTTCAAGTGACACAGCATTACAGAACTACCACCAGATGTCAGTGTGGAAATTGGTTTAATACAGTGTCAAAGGCTACAGAACCGGAATAAAAAGGAGGAGCAATGCATTTTCAAAAGATACATGCATTACATGCAGTCTATAAAAGTTTTCCTGAAAGTCAACTAGCAGCTTTGTAATTTCCATTTTTATTTTTTGCAGAGCAATATCAGCAGCAGCTAAGGTATGGTGTTAGTTAATATTGATATTTTACATTTCCAGTCTCTCTGTCTCAGTATTTATTGATGACAGTTTTACTATTAAAATAAACAAAAAAAAAAAAAAATCCTATCCAGTAGTCACTGGATTTGTGCTCTGGTTACCTGCACAGTTTCTGCATAAGTTTGCCCTTAAAAATGGACACACAGCCTTGAGCAGCCAGTTCCCTGGATTCTACCTTTGTAACTAACGTTACACCTTTTGCACCTTTCTAGTTCAGCCAGGAGACTTGCTTAAGAGTAAATAAATTTGTTACTTACTGTGGCCTAACTTCTAAACCTAAATGCTAGATGTGGCATACAAGTACTTCATCTTAAGTCTGGGTGGACTCCATGTATGCCTTGGAAAATCCTGTAAAACCTTCATGTCCTACCAAACATAAGACTTTTAGCAAAGGCTGCCAGCAATGCTGCTCTATTGCCTGTGATTCGTGCAGAAAAGAGTGGGCAGGCTTATGTGCTGAACAGAGCAATGTTTTCATTTTACACGTCCTGCTTTCTTAACAGTAGCTGCATCAGAAGTGGCAGATTAAGATAGCCTTGACTGATTTTAAAGAAAGATAAAAAGAGACTTTTGTGGAAATGAAGCTCTCCTCCTGCAATCTGCTCACCTAACATTTACAAATTCTACTTCCTTAGTTATCAAAGCCTACCTCAAGGAAAAAGAAAACCGAACCTATTTTGCTTTTGCAGAGTATCAGTTCTCAAGTGTTCATTCTTTTAAGTCACATACTTCAAAAGGGATGAAGGGGAAAAAAGTACCATACCAAAAATAACACTATCTCAAAAAGAAATATGTGAAAAGACTACAGGGATAGTGACTAATAGGATGATACAGCACACATGGGCACATTTATCTTTTGGTTACTTTTTAATTTTAAATTAGATCTGCATGTATAACGTTATTTCTGTATATATTACATTGGCTTTGCAGTAATGTTCAATGAAATAATCTGATGGACCAATGAATGATCTGATCATCTGACCACTGAAAAAATTATGTAACACAAATCTTTATCCAGTAGGGCAGCTCTGTTTTTCAGAATGTCTCTGATTTTCTACAGGGTCACTCACACTTTAGCCTGCATTAGTCCAAGTAACATGAAATCTCATTATTTTTCCATTTTTCTGACATCTCTCATCCAACAGGTCCTGAATTGGTGGATGAACATTTTAACTCTATATGCTCTTTATAATTCCAAACTGAAATAGAAAGCATCCAGGAAAACAATTTTATGATCAGTCAGCTATGCAAAAATATCTACCTAACAAACTGTTTAACACTTTTTTTATGAATGAACTTTAGAGGCATAAAGGGTACTTAAAAAGCAGTTTAAAATAGATGGAAGTAGACAGGTATGTGTATGCAAGTTTGAAAACTTGTATTTGCGGATGGTCCATCCCTGGCAGTGTTCAAGTCCAGCTTGGATGGGTCTATGAGCCACCCGGTGTAGCAGAAGGTGTCCCTGCCCATGGGTGGGGTATGGAAGTAGATGATCATTAAGGTTCTTTACAACCCAAACCATTCTACAATTCTATGATTATTTAGAGATGGGCATCACAGGTAAGTGGATTACTTAGAAAATACCAAAAATGAAATCTCAAAATAGCATTCCTGCATTATAAAAGCTACGCAAAAGGGAACAGAAAGATAGGGAGCAAAAAATTTGCCTTCACCCCTCACACACTGAGGGGGGTGGAGGAAAGGCCACCACACCTAGTTCTCCTTCATCACTCAAAGCTGCAGGAACAGTGAGGGAAGTCATGGATGGTCTATTAATATGACTCAACTTTCTTCCTGTTGTTTCCACCCAGCAATAAAATGGAATAGATAACAATCCAGTACATGCATCTAGGGGTGGGGGGAAGCTCTGACTACCAAAACTCGAATTTCTTCTGGTTCTACATCAGCATTTATGTTACAACACACAATCAAAACTAAACACACATAACTGTATGGAGTACTTAGGAGCACTGCCCCCTTTAGTGCTACCCTACAATCCAACCTTACATCAGTAATTACGAAACATCATCCTACTGTCATTACCCTAGCTGAAATTGCTCCTGTTTCTGTAAGTTTAACACTAAATTTTTCCTGATTTTGCTTACGAGAACACTAATAACTTCATCTTTAATTTCTATGCAACAGTAATGAATACAAATGCACATAAACTTCAGTTGTCTACTATAGCTTCTAAACAACATAATCTCAGAATGTAACTGATTACCTTTTTTTTTTTAAACAGAGATAATGATCATTCTCCTGACAAATCACAGGTCTATAACCAGTCATTGGTTGGTATGTCAATTTTCTGCTTTTGCAAATGCTGACTATAGTGGTCTATTTTACACGTATGGGCAGCTCAAGACTGTATGCTGTCTGAAAGCCAGCACTCAGCACTCCTGGAGTTTATAAATTCGAAGAGAAATAATAGAACAGTTTTAAGAAAGAGTTTATTTGTTTTAATCTTGCAGTCACCTAGATCCATTAAAATGTTGATCCATATCATCAGTTTCAACAACATATTTTGACTCCTAGAAAACATTTTCTCTCTTTTTTCTCCCAGTGGTGCAAAGCACATTCAGGGCGTACAGTTTAAATGCCTCTATTATATCTTCAGTGCTGTAAAAGCTCAATCTCTGCTCCAATTCTTCTTCCATTCACAGAAAATCTTTAATCATCAAATTTCCCAACCATGCCCTAACACTGAAGCAATTTGGTAATTTTAACTTTTACAAACCATTTGCTTTTTATGTAGCAAGACAAGTAGAGAAATCCTATACTAAAGAATCTTTTGCAGGTATGGTAATCCCAAAAACTTGTAAACATTATTGTTCAAAAAATACAGTGAAGTGAGGACTTCAAAAACATTTTTCACTTGACTGGATATGCAATCTTGAAGCCTTTCAGGTAGTCAGGATAGAAAGAAATTTAAATTCGGTCGCTCACCGCCAGAGGGGAGTGCAAAAGTTGCAGTGTTTCTGAGTCATTGGAAAGGGTTCATCAGAGCTGATTTCATAATATTCATGTCTGAAATTTTAGACTACGTATTGTTTCCTCTGGATGCAATAGGACTTTTCTACCAATGTCATTAAAAGAAGGCAAAATTTTTAAGTGAATACTACAGAATAGAATTTGGACAGAACTTAATGTGGAGGAACAGAATTTTTTTTAATACAGCATATGAGGAAAAAATCAAAACTTTAATCCCACTGTCAACAAGAACCAACAATTCTTCCAATTTAAAATGACAACCCAAGTCACTACAAACAAAATCACTCTTAAAAACAGAAATAAAACACAAAAATCCATCTCAAATCTGACAGTCTTACATATGCCAATTCTATCTAATTAACAAATGCTCAAAGTATAATACTCTCAATTCCCAGGGATGATCCTCCTTAAGTGTGCTTATCCATGAGAACTCTAATTAACAATATTAATGATTCTGTAATGGAAATCAAAATCAGCAATCATTTCTCAGCAAAGCATGAAAATGCACTTTAGCAGAATTTGCCCTGAGAGTGACATTTGAAACAAACTAAAAGAAATCCCTGGTCTGGAACATGATGCTTGAAATCTGATTACAAAGTCAATTAATCTAACTTCTAATAAGCTGGGCAAATCAAAAAGCTTCTTCAGCTGCTTTAAAAGCAGTTGGGGGAGAGGGAAAGGCAGTATTTTAAGAATTTCATGAGCAAAAGTTTTGATCAAATATGACCTTCAATGAACAACCAATTCAAATCAAAGTTCTAAAAGCCAGCAGATTAAGCCTGTTATAAACACAGAGGCCCGCTGTCCCTCAATGGCACAAGTCTGCCAACACACCAACCCAGACTGCAACTTTGTCCTGAATTCTAAACAAACAGTAAGTCCCTGCAGGGAAAACTATCACTAAGGCCTCCACAACCTTTTGAATTAAAGATAAAATTGGGGGAAATGCTTGGCACATATTACAGTTTACCACTAGAATCTCTACTACTTCTAGATAAGCAGCATGTATTTTCCAGAAAGTTCTTAATATTCATGAAATTGTCTTTTAATGTGAACAAGGGTCTAAGAACCCACTAGCTCCCAGAAGTTTACAGTTCTTCTAGCCAAATTTCTGCTTTACATTTTGTGAAACTTTGCTTAGTTGTTGTTAAAACAAGGAAAGAATCACATCAGGCTTGTTGATTAGAGGTTTGGTTGTTTTCTTTTTAAAGTAAAATCTTATTTAATATAATACTGTCATATTTGGCTTCTAATGTTAAACAAGGCAGAACAGACAGTATTCAGGTTGTTACTAAAATCTCCACACTTGGACAGCCAGAATAGGCCAGAAAAACATAGACTATTTACAAAGCTGGTATTTTCCACTTAATTTTTATTTCTGCTAATCTTATTTAAAATAGTATCTATTCTAACCAATACTTTTCCTCTTAGTGCAAGTTAGGGGCAGTGCAGTTCTTCAGCACTCTCCAGATCACACACAGAGGACTTCCTTGGCAGACTTCTTGTTCCTATTCATCTCTTCTTATACGTTCTGTTTTTCTTAGATTTTTTTTTCTTAGATTATTACCAACCATGACATGATAAGTATTTTTCTACGCTGTATGAATACAGAGGCTATAGTGAAGCTGACAGGATTAAAAAAACCAAAAACACCACCCCAAAAAAACCAACAAACCGGGAAAGAGCATCTGGCATAGGAGAAGATGCAGTGCTTGTCTGCTTCTCAGCAGTCCCCCGAGGCTTTAAACAGGAACACATCCATACTCTTTTGTCCTCCTTTTCCCCCTGAGTAACTTCTAGAGGCACAGTCAAATCAGGACAGTTGGCAAGTGCAACACAGTGTGTTCCTGTGTGTTCCACATGAGGTTTTGGGGCATTTTTTCTCCACTATATGATTCTTATCAGAAATGCTAAGGAAAAGCAACATAACTTGAAAAAAAAAGTTAATTTATTAATATTTATGGCATCCAGACACTCAACATTAAACAGACTACAGCAGATTAGAGTGCACTATCTACAAGTACTACACCCATCTGTAGTACTAGCAAAAACTGCGATTCTAGTACTAAGTTTGGCCAGTGTCAGCTCAAATTTTTTCCACTTTTACAGCAATTGAAAAAAAATATTTCTGTGTTTCTGTTAACTTCTTAACTTTCTGATAACTTCTGGCTATCACTATAGTCTTGAAGCAGTGGCCGAGTACAGTCACAACCCTACATACCATTTCTGTCCATTGAAGATTTCGAAACATGTAACTCTACTGACCTGTGAAGAAAAAAATTACTTTTCCCCTGAGGCTGCTGAGCTACTGTAACTCAGGCCTCTACCAAACACCAGCGTGTAAGGGACAACTAAGCCTTAAGCCTACCATTCTTCTAAAGTAGCATCCCATGCTAATGTAAAAAAAAAATTAATATTATTTGATCAGTCAGGTAATAACCACTTAGTAAAACCAAAATGAAGACAGCACAGTATCACACCAGACTTAATTATACACAAACCAACTATCCTTAAGCAATGAAAATTCCAGGTATGTCCTGCCACAAACAACTATTCAGTACTTAAAATATCGGCGGAAAAGAACAGAATCTCCATCCTGTGAACTCTTGAAACAATCTCCAAAAGAAGGAATGGAATGAGATTCCTTTTTGCAAAAGTGATATGTCAGCTCGTCCACTTTATAAACATGTCAGAACGCCAAAAGAGGCACTGCACTCTTAACTCTTAAAATATTAAAGACGTGTGGCAGGCAGTGTGAACTTTTAAAAAGTATGTACAATCTCTTTTTTAAGAGAAGTAATATTTTTGACAAATAAACTGAGCTGTAAAACTGCTAGCCTGACTTTTATCACATGTGCACTTTGAACAGGAAGCATTATGTGATTAAGCCTCTATGGAGCAAAGTGAAAGAGCCACCCAGAGAAATATGATTTGCTCTTCAGCTGCATACCAATTTAAAGCTTATCACTGACAATGCAAGCTACTCACATATCAGACTTCTTGTATCTCAAGATTCATAGACTAAACTATACTGTTTCAGAATATAAATAATCCTTGCTTGAAGCCCCAAAGGAGAGCAGGAAGTTTTAGCAACCATTGCTTGCCACTTAATCATACATGAACAAGAGGTGTTCACCGCTTTTCTCTCTCCTCTTCTCCAACAGCATTAATTAGACACAGCTAGAAAGACTGTAACCTGGCAACAAACCATTGATATTGTGTTTTGCACGCCTCAAAGAATTCGGGTGACTTGTTTGCAAACATGTCTGAGGAACATGAATGAATCAGTTATGCACAATCTAGTCTGAAATAGTTTCATTTTTCCTATTTAACCACTCAGTGATTCTTCTACTTTGCCTAATCTGAATCTTAAATTAATACATTCTGATTTATTTTTTAAGTAATTTGGTGCCTTTACCTTTTACATGCATCCTGCTTAACTGTACTTTAATATTAGAAACAAAACAAAACAAACAAACAAAAAGGTAAACTAAAACACACCCCATACAAACCAGTCTTGAAAGAGTCAGTAACAAATTATATTTGCAGCTAGAGTCAAGATTTTCACATGCACCCCAAGAGTCTATCATCTAACATATGTCATCAATATAAACGTTCCTTCTAATAGTTACAGCTACTCACATATATTTTACAGCTTTTACACAATTAACATTCAGTAAGTTTCTCCACAGTGCTTTTAATGCACATATATATATATATATATATAACATTTCTTCTTTATAAGAAAGGTAATGAAAAGACTAATCTTTACAATTTTGGGTTCAGAGAGTGCTCAGAAAATGTTTAACTCATGAAAAGCTACAAAAAAGAAAGACTTAAAATAAGCCGAAAGTATACTAGAATTACAAGTCCTTTGTCAGCATCTATAAGGGCAGATTCTGGAAAACTTAATTAAATTTTATTTATAGCACTTTGAAATAGAAAGCTATACACATTTCAAGTTGTGTCTTGTACTACCAGCTGAGAAATCGTGCTTAGCTGGGACTGCTGAATAGAAAGCAACTCTTGTTGCTATTTCAAGGACAAATTGCTCCTTTTCTAACAAGTCAAGGCTTAGAAAGTTTCAAGTAAAATCATTATCAGTATCAGCAAGTTGATGGAACTGTAGCAGTTGCAAGACCTTCAAACATGACAAGTCCATCACTGCTTGCCCTCTTTCCAGTTATGGAAGGGGGAAGGGAAAGAACATCACTGCAGGTCATACTTGGTTTCTAGAGCACGGAGAACACTTAACAGAGTATAGGAACCATCATCAGCAAAACAGATTTGAAATTTTAACTAAACAAAACCAAACTGAACAAAGTAAAACCTCAATTATAATAAAATAATGCTGTGCTTTATTTGTCAAATTTAACTTCACTGAACTATCTGGATGCAGTGAAGTATATAGCCAAATCCAGTTTTGCAGCAATATCTAACTAAATCTGATATAAGTACAAGCTTTCAAAACCTCACAAACTCCACTTAAAAATCTATTTCAATTTAAACAATTTTTGTATATGACACCAATGGAACAACAGCACAAGCAGTTAGTGAAACAATCAGATACTATCAGTGTCCAGTCAAACCTATCTCACTTCTGTAAATGCACAAAAAGTTATCAATGCATTCGCTGTAAAACACTTTTTGGGGACAAAAACTTGGCATCCAGAGAGCCCAGCATGTGTTCAAATCCAAACTTTGACACGCATCAGTTCTGTGCTGATGAACATACAGCAGTAATTTGAATTATGTTCAAATGGAGGGAGAGAGGGTCACTATTGATCTCTGCTACATGCAGCTTATACACCAGGTAGGTACAGAGAGATTTGAAGAAATACAGAATATTCAACAGTTAAGAGCAGCTCTGCCTTAAATAAGCATCCAGAGATAGTACAAAGCAGCAAAGACGTGCATAGTTAAAGCTTTACACCAAACACAGACTGTATTTTAAAAAACTGAGAAAACACCTTCTTCACATCACCTTAGTTAAGTGGGTGAGAATAAAAAATGGGGGGGGGGGAGAGTTATAAATAATTAGATGCAATAACACTTCAACTTCCAGTTGCTACCACATTGCTTTCTGTACATTTGTAAACGAAAAAAAAAAAATCAAGTGTACAGAAAACACAGTATTTAGACCATATATAAAATGAAAAAGTTCTGAAAATATGTTCTTAAAATGGTCTACATAAAATATTATGCCTAGAAATTATGATTCAGTACTAGATAGTCCAAGCTACAGGCAATAAATCTGCAAAGGTCCACAAACATTGTTAACTTCCTTTCAGGAAGCTGGGGGGTTGGCGAGGGAGAATTTTCCCAATTAGAAGATCCCTGATGGGGTTACCTTAGAACTCAACTGATTACTTCCAGTTCAAAAAATCTTTTGGGACAATGGCAGACAGCTCCCATTGTCAGCCTCATTTATGGTTATTTTAATAGCTCCAGCTTATTTTTGTCAGCTAGGCTGCTTGTATGTCAAGTTTTTGGACAGGCAATGTAATTGCTATACAGAGGAACAGTACAATGTCGCTAAAGCTTAGTATGGAGAGACATAAAAACCCCCTGATGAGTACACATTAGGGAAATGAAATGTTAACTCCTATGTCAATAGGAAAAATTATTGTAATACAACCACATATGATCTATGTTTCTTTGAAGAGAGAGCAAGTTAAGCAAGCTTTGCTGTTAACATGAGCAGTCATTCGTGATTTGAGAGAAAGCTTGCTGAAAAAAACATGACTGAACTACTACATCAACATTAAAGCAAGTTTATAAAATATTAGTGAAAATGCAACAAACTGCCAGCAGGTTCTAGGCCAAGCTTGGCGGCTCTCAGTACCCACAAAAGCTTCTCTTACTGTGATACATGAACAAGGTTTGCAGGATCTGATGCAAGTCACTGCTCTGGTCACTCATCCCCCTTATTCAGGACAGGTTTTTATGTCCCAAGAAACACAATTACACAGTATTATAAAATCAAAATAAGAAACCATGTTTAAGCAAAATACTTTGGAATAATATTGTTACGCTATTCAGTCACCTTCACGACCAGAGAACTGAGACCATGAACAGAGAATTTCTCCTGAAATGTAAGGAATTCAGAAACAAGTGAAGGCTTCTACAGGTCTACTGTTTGTTTACTTATGAACATCAAAGACAAAGAAAAATTTATTTAATCATATTTTTAGAATGAATGCGTACTTGCCTCTGCATAAGAAATGCAAAGGATCAATTTCTATGTTCTTTAGTAAAGTTTATAAGCATTTCTTACATAAACACAAAAAGAAACACATATATGCTCTTCAGAACTCTGGCTTCACCCTGCAAAATCCCTTCGCTATCAGTCTTCTTAACACTAAGTAACTGCTGACAATGAATGTGATAATATTACCACTCTAACAATTTGACTGGGAGATGGGGAGCCCCTGAAGGGGAAATTCCTCTGCAAATGGCCCTAGGAATTTCAAAACTAACTGGAGTTGACAGATTAACCTAGGAACCCCTTAGGCAGAAGAAGAGGCTACAAGGAAAATAATGAGACGCATGGGAAGCCAATTATGCACAAGAGCAACACATTTAATTGTTCAGAAACTGGTTTGTTGATCCAGAAGGATCAAGCTGTTTAGACCTCTGCAAACTATTAACAGCTGGACAGTTCTGCAACAAGTACACTTTTTAAACTTTAGAGTTCATAGGTTTTGTCTGTAAGTTTCAAGGTTTAATGACCATCCTAAATATGGAAAATTGCTCCATGTATCCCAAGAATCTTCTTCCTGCATACACAGCATGCCTCTCAGATTCCCTTTTCGATGGCAATTTGAATAACTTTATCCTACCTTGAATTACTTCCACAAAAGTGGCACTGAAGACCCAGCGAGGCCAGGACAGCAGTCCTACCCTTCAGTTACAGCTGTGTTCCCCAGCAACACTGGCTCACGACTAACCCATGCGCAAAAAATTATCATTTAGCACAGGTGTGTTATTTACTCCTGTTTGTGCTTTGAAGTGCTGCAATTTTGCTTCCAGCTTTCAGTCTCCAAACTGTATTCAGTTGCAGAAACTGCTGGTTAACAGTTTCCAGACCAGCTCTGAGCAAGAAAAAATACTGATACTTATCACAAGGCAGGTAGCATGTTGAGGAATAGTGGAAATCAAGCTATTACTGCTGTTCATATTACTACACCAAGTAGCTATATGCACAATGACACTTAATTCCTGTCAACAGAAATGCTGCTCTCAAGCAGATTTCTGTGTACAAAGAGGAGCTGGTATACCTGTGGGCACATGAGCAAATCGACAAAGGCACGAGATTAAAGCATCTGGGATCCAGTGGCATCAAAAGACATTTTCATCCTTGTTCTGACAAAGATTTATTAACTTACAAAGTATTCATTTATTTATTCAGACTTTCCTTCTACTCACATATCCAGAGGGGATTCTATACTCACCAGTACCTGTTATATTAATTTTTTTATTAGCCTTATTTGCCTTTATATATGAATCAAATTAAACGCAAGGCCATAAAGAGAAACATTTCTAAACTTATCTGTTTTTAAGTAAAAACTTAAAGATAGGGGAATCATGAAGTCAAATAATTTTAGTATTATAAAATAATGTGCATTCTCTTTAGTTATGATTATTGTATCAAGTAAATAAGAAACCCTCCATTTTGAGCAAATTCTTTCATGCACACTGAAGAATCCATACCCAACAACCAAAAATGAAACTTTTAACTGGAAAATTAGAAATTACTTACCAGATGTCAAATACATTTATTTGTAAGGGCCTTGAATGCTTGTTGGGAAATATGTTCAGTCTTTATCACATAAATAATGGATAACTGCCTGCACAGTTTTAATCAACACTCTCCAGAAAAAAAAAAAAAATTACTAAAGGTAGCAGAAATGAATGCAAGTTAACAGTTTAAAAAACATAAAAATCTGGAAATTAATTTGCTTTATATTTATTGCTTACTAGTAAAACCTGAAAGCATTTGGACAAACAGACCACAGAGTCTCTTTGATAGAATTTCCTTTGGAAAAGCTCTTAATTATTCTCCACAGAAACACTTTTTGCTGAAGATAACTGCACCCTCTGTAACAATACCAAGGAGAATGAGTGATGTGAATAACTCTTTATATAACAATCCTTTGTTATAGAGCCATAATAAATGCAGATGAACTCTGTCTACACTAGTACACTTGGTGTAAATGAAAGAATAATATTATATTGTAGGTAAGTAGTAGACCATTTAGGCACAAAATGCAAATTGCTCCCAAACCACTTAAGATTTTTCCCTTGTTTAAGGAATTCACAGAAGCTGCAGTGACTAGATGGAGTTGCATCAGGTGACCTTCTCAAATCTCCATATCTGCGCACAACTGTTGTCAACAAAATATTCTCAAATTCTGAACGTTCTTGTGTTTGACTAGACTGAATGACTAAGTTTCTAAAGGATTTTTATCACCTTTTGAATTACAGACTTGGCATGGCATGTATTACTAACTCTGTTTCCTTCTATCATCACATGCTGGATCAATATTCACTCAAACATTTAATCCACATAATCTGCAGTAATCTTGCTCTCACTCTAATCATCACTCCCTTACCTTCTTATTAAACAATGCACATCAAAACCGATGTGTCACTTGAGTCAATGACAACTTGACAACTCATATTCCACTAACAGTTTTGAACCTTCTCACACTTTCCTCCTCTACATGATCTGTATCTGGAAAGATTAAAGTCAGTCCAAAATTTCATTGCAAAATTTCACCATACAGTATAACCATTTTTAAGCAAGGAAAAAGCTAATTAAAAGATTTTTTTTTTTTTTATATTTACAAGTTCCTGATCTGTGGGCTTCTGTACTTTAAAGACAAGTCCCCATTCAGAAGTCTGATCAGGAATGGTGTGAAATAGTTGCGATTATGAACTGCTTATATCTTTATCACTTTTTTTTCCTGAGCTATGTTATGCCTATACTCATATACACTCATTAACAAATTACTACCTCCTTTTGCATCTTTTTTTACATTAAAATGTTCTGGGCAAAACACAGGCAACCTAAATATTACTGTACTAGCCAGGAGCACAGGTAAAAAGCACATTCATATAACTGAACATCAAAGAAAGGCACAGGTCATTTTTCTATTTCTGATTAATCTTCTAAAATTGGTACTGTAATATTCAAGTACCTTCAAAGGGAACTATCATACCAGACTTCTTATGCAAAGGCACAGTCATCTTTCCTTCCCCCCTCCCAAAGTAATTAACATTCCTTGCACAGGCAGCTGGACATTTGTTAATCATTAACTGTTTGTGAAATAAAGACAGGGAGAGAAACTCTCAGCCATTCCTCACAATGGTACACAAAAAAATTCTGTTAGACAGAAGATACAGTGAATACTGTAAAATTATTTACAGTAACAAAAAGATGTATTATCATAGCACAATCAATATTTTGCTGAGAATATTTGTTTTTGTAAGCAAGACTTTCCATGTTCAAACCTAAGTAATTAACTCAGGAATTCAAGCAATAAAAAACCAGCATTTTCAACTAACACAGAAGGAAGGAGATATCTTTTAAGATGATGAACTACACTGTTAATCTCTTGGATAATAAAATAACACATACAACCAGAATTGCAACGGCAAATATAATAGAGGCATAACCAATGCACACATTCCAGTCTTATCTAGAATCACTTTGATTCCCTCTACCTTGCTTTCATTACAGGAAGGGCACAGCAAGGGCATTCCTCTCAGATCAAACAGAAAATTCCACACACAGAAGTTTCCACATGTCTGATTCGTTGCAGATTAAACTCTTATCATTAGACAGCAATCTCTAATTTTCATAAAGACAGGATATACCCTGTCATGGCAAATCTACAGGCAAAGGGGGGAGAGGGATTAAAAAAAAAAAAATAAAACCCCTATAGAATGAAGATATTTTCCCTAGGAAAGAGCTATGCATGTCACTCTCACAGCTTTGGAGAAATGGAGGGGACAAGGTACCAATCAACATAAAAGATTCAATATGTAAGTCCATGATCCATTATTAACTTCTTTGCACTGAAAGTCTTTCAAACTGAACTACCAAACTCTCTCTCCCTCATAAATACAACAAAGACTACAGGCAACACATATGAGAAGTCTGTATTCATTTTTATCACATTATTCATTCCCTCTGGATTCAATTTTAGCACATTATGTTACATATCTTAATTTCTTAACCACATGACTGAAGCAGTTCTGTAATGCTCATGTACATTACCCGTACCATTAAAATCAGAAAGCTATTCCGTAATTATGCTTTTTTTGCATTTTGAAATTTTAATAATCTTTTAATCCTTAAATCCTGAACAAAATATGAATAAGCGCGCTATGATCAGCAACTTCAAAACCAAAATGCAGGATCACTTTCTTGTGTATAGAGGTGGTTTCAAGTTATTTGCATCAGCAAAATAAAAAACTGCCTTTTGTATAAAGACCCAAAATGATTGATTTAAGAAACATGTGGATTTTGGAAGCAAATCATGTCAGTGGGGATACGTCTAGGTAGAAGATTAGGCAACAAAGAAATGGAATTACTGAATTTTCTGTGTGTAATCTGCCTCGCCATATAGGCAGATATTCAGTTCTGGTATCAGTGATACGACACTGACAAGTCTGCAAAGACACAGAACTCTGAGCTGAAAGAGCTATTTAACGACCACCACTACTGGTAGGCCAAGTCAACTCATATCCACAGCAGTTTGCTCTTTACTCCTATCAAAAAAAATGCAACTACTTATAAGAACCATGAAGATATTGATTATCCTTTTTCACAAATACTTTAGAATTACATGGAAGCAGCTACTAGAAGCATGGATAGAACACAAGGAATTCGGGGAAACCTCATTTCTAAATAAAAAAATTATCTGTTGCAGTCCTGCTGTTAGATTCTTCTGACAGTTCTGTTTTCCCAAAAATTCCTCTCTGATGGCACTGGAATGCTAGAGAATTTCTTTTCTTGAGCCACATGGAGAGCGATGAATTGAAAATTTATTTTTGGTCACGTTCAGATGTCCAGCATAATAAAGTCACAGATGTAATAAGAATGATACAGAGATTATGAAATGGACCCGCAAAACATAGTTTCAGCAAAGCCCAAAGTATTTTTAAATCCGAGTTCTAAAGCTGCAAATAATGTATGAAATAAATTGTGGAAGTTTGCCAAATAGTCATGTAGGTTTGTCCTTTGTTAAATATGTCCAAATGCTGTATGAATAAAGTCTAAAATCTTCAAAGAAAAGAATAAACATTACGAAATCATTTCAAGCGCCCCTCCTTTGACCTTAATATGTACTTCAAAAGCTCAGCAGATGCTTAGTAGGAAATAAATTCCCAATTTAACAGATGTACCAACAGTGATATAGCAAGATGCACCTTCCATAGCTTTTGGCAACCCTTCTCTTTTATTATTCCTCTGCTCACAAGTACTTTTCAAGTCAAAGAGAGACCCAAGGAAGTTAACAGGCCCTTAATATGTATTCTGTTGCCTGAACTGATTGCTGTTTATAAGGTAATCTTTCAGACCGCATGTGGCTCAGCTCAGTTCATTTCCTACAGAGACACAGCCCTCAGGCAGCTCCGTTTTCATCAAACCAAGTTGTAACCCAATCAACACCTTTCACAACAAAACAATCCCTTACTTTCAGCATGCCTGCAACAGAGGGGAGGAGCCCCAGCTTTTGTATGGGATCTCTATTTGGCAGCTAAGGTGATGCTTTACTCAGCGGGATACCTAAGAAAACTCTCAAACTACTTTGGAAGATCCCCCTGCCAACAGAAAACATAAGATGAATGTTTGTCTAAAACTAATTCACCTTTTTTTCCAAAGACACATTCTAAAAGCTACATTAACAAACTAATAGCACTTTGGAAGTTACCACCATCACAAATGCAAATTACATAATTTCTTTCTAGCCTAAGAAAGAAAAGTAATTCCCTAGCTCCAGGCTGCTCAGGACCTTGGTCCAAAATCAGGCCTCCTTAACCTCTGCCAAACTGAAATTCAACATTAGTTCTAAATGCCAGGCTTAGTTTGATGCACCTGAAAAGAAACATGAGTGTAACAGCATCGTATCACAGGTTAGCCCAGTGGCACCATTAATTTCAGACCTTAGACTGAATATAATCACATCCTCAGTACAGTAGTACAAAGTTGCAAACTGCAGTCAAGACCCCATGGTCCCTGCCAGGTTAACCAAGTAACCTGTTCTGAACTCAGGTACTCACATGCACTTGACTAAATTCAGGTATCAGGCAGCCAGTGTATGGTACCAGGAATCAAGCCAAATAACACACACACAAGTTAGTTATCTCCTAGGAAAACACTTTCTGGATTGCTTTCTGTGGATAGCAGCAAATTTAGGACTTGTCCTCAGTCAGATGGATAGTGGGTGCCTGGCTCTTACCTTCATTTCTTTAAACAGACACAAATTGTGCTGAACCGGGTCTATAATGCTTTTTAAAAAAAAAGTTTTTAAACTTCTCCTAACACTACAGGAGATCTAGGAAAATAAGAGTCATTATTAGTAAGCTGCTGTTACAACTATTTGTACTGTCTATGTGCCAAATGCCTCATTTTTAAAACCATAACAAATTGGTGGAAAATACATTTTAGTTGCATGAAATTTTACACAAATGTTTTTTTAAACTCAAAGTACTACTCAATTTAGGCACAGTTACTTTTTTTCTAAACATAAGTAATTTTTTATTGCACAATGGCATGAGTTTGCCTTTATGCCACTGAAGAAAAACACCATAAAACCAGAATGAAGCCATACAGATTATCATCTCAATCAACTTCACTCTGCTTTTCAACGTCATACTAAACACATGGAAACCCACTGAGTATCCTTAAGAAGAAAGCAGAAAATAATACCTTCTTTTACAAATAGCCTACTCAAGTTTTTTAATATCTGTAATTAACAACCACAACTATGCCTCCTCAATTTAAATTTCCCACACACATACAGTCGTCTTTCCCATCTTGCAGACTAAGCTAGTATTTCAGATGTGCTCCGTGTACTGCGTGCTTGACTATCACTGAAAATTATGGTTGGGAAGAGAAGTCATAAAAACATGGGATAAATGCTTAAAAAACAGGTTACTATGTTTGGTTGGAGATGGTACTGTAAGCAGCTTTACTATCTATTGTCTCAACAAAACCTTTCTTCTGGTGGCACTGTAGGAGCTTGACAAGGACTTTTCCCCAAAGGATTCACAGGAGTGCCAATGGAAGAGTTGAAATGCATAGATCATATCTCCCAGTCAAGTGAAGTTGTTCTCACGCTGCTCACCTTTCTCAATTCAAAACCGAAAGGAGGGAATGCCCAGGCAAAGTACAAAATAAATGCGTCACTAGAAAAAATACTTAATATATATCAGCATTAAAGTATTTTTCCAGAGCACTCAACTACCTAGGTAATCTTAACTTGTCCCCCCTTCCCCCCGCCCCTTTTTTTTTTTTAAATACTATATTATTTTCACTAAGCTCTTCTCACAGAGAAAGCTAGGGGAACAATATTTCTGTATGTCTAACCTAAACTGATACATGTTTCCAGAATAAGAACAGCTGTATTTTTTACTATTATTTAGCATAGAAAACTAAAATTTCTTGAACAGATATATTTCCAACATTTCTCAAAACACAAACAAGCAAAAAAAAAAACAACCCAACATATACTTTTATCCTGATACACACAAAAAATACCTCTCAAACTTGGAAAGCCTTACTTCAATTTTTTTCAAGAGCTTGACTTATACAATATCCAAACAAATAGTCCTTGTATTATTTCCCAAAAAAACAGTGAGTTCAACAGTTTGTGTTCGAATTCTGGGTTTACACCTGAAATTCTGTTCCAGATGTCAGTCTATCAGTGTGACAACTGACCAGCCAGTTCCAGAATCCGAAAATAATCTGCATAAGTCCTTTGCTTAAGAAAAATCTGCCTGCTGACTAGAATGTCATTCAAATCTCCAGCATACATTAGAATCAGGTTTTAGCTCTCAACTGCTAACTGAAGTACTGATAAAACCTCTCACTTAAACGATTAACCTTCCAAATTAAGATTTAAAGGCTTAAGAATTTAACTCCAACTTAGAAATTTATAGAACCTAGCAATCCTTGTGAGAGTTTTTATTTTTGGTTTAGATTTTTTGCTTGGGTTCTTTTTTGTTGTTTTGGGATTGCTGATTTTTTTGTTTGTTTGTTTGTTTGTGTAGTTTTTTGGGGGGGTTAGGGTTTTTTAGTTTGGGTTGGGGATTTTGGTTTTTTGTTTGGTGGGGTTTTTTTGTGGTTTTTTTTTTTTGGTGGTGGTTTTTTGGTTGGTTGGTTGGTTTTGGTGTTTTTGGTTTGTTTTATTCTTTTTTTGTTGTTTTTGTTTTTTGTTTTTTTTTAAACCACAACAGAATAATCTTAAATTATTCTGATGCACATTTATGCTTCAGCCAGTGAAGAAAGTTAGCTGCTATAGCTATATGGCAAATCATTAACTTCAGTACGATGCAATGCAGCAGTACAGAATTCAGGGTAGGATGAAAAAAAACTTGCCTGAAAAGCTAATTAGACACCTGGAAGATTAGTCTGTGCTCTGATCTTCACTCATGACTGTACCTGAACTAGCAAGGGAAAAACTTTATCGTGCAAAAAGCAGCAACCACTTAGTATTTTGCAGAAAGAGAGAACCTCCTAATCCATTTCACTCTTCAAAAGTAGTGGGAAGGACTACTGTGCTTTGCAAGAAGAAAATCCTGTGAGAAGGATCCTATGAAGGTCTTCTTCCTATTTACTCCTCATTTTTAACTGGTCAAAATACTCAAATAATTTTAACTGCAAAACGTACATGGCAATGTGACTGCATCTCTAGATAGAAGCCAAGGAGGAAATGTCATTGTCACAACTCTGTAAACAATCTTAGGCACTGAGGTGAAGATACTCTAAGATTTAATCAATCATATTAAACCCACCTGGAATATTCTTTCCTGACTACCAACATCACCTAATCGATTACAATTTTTAATTTAATGTTTAATACCTTTCTTACAAAAATATTTGCTCAACCTTTTCTTTCTGTTAATAGTTTTCAGTGACCTACAGTCTATCTGATGGATCTGCAAGGACTTGGAATATACACAGCACTAAGTCCACATGTAACACGGACATTGTATAGTAGAAAAATGGAAAATATTAAGAACTAAGTGTTTTGTTTGTTCGGGGTTTTTTTTAATTTAAACTGAGAGAAACTAAGGTTTTTTATACCTGGTGTTTATAAAAAGGGTAACAAAGTATATAGAAGGAGCAACTTCAAGATGCATCATTCACTGAAAAAGTGTAAAGAAAGTCCCATATTTGTAGGCTCCTTAACTACAATCAACTTAAAACCAAACCATGCTCATTTCAGTTTTGATTAAAAAGGCCTCCCTTATCTTCAAGTGGTTTATTACTGTATCTTTACAACAGACAGACAGACAGAAAACGTTCCTGGGCATTGGAACTTGACTGTGTATACTGTTAAACTGCTTTTGGCTTGTGCCAGCTACTACTTTTTCAGAGAACACTGGGGCACAGTTAGGAGTCAAATTGCAGCAGACAGCATTCCCAACAATCTTGGTGCAGCCACCCTGCCTAAAGGTATGAAGCTTTTTGGCATAGATACAGGCCAGTTGGTTTCTGTTCCAGACAACAGTGCTGGTTTAATAGCTATCCAGTTAAGTGTTCTACTCCGCTGACAATCACAGTATTTAAACTTTCCTAATGCCTGTCTTCATATTAAAACTCAAGAACTCTGAGTGGTGGAGAGATTTGGAAAGCTCAAAAGCCAAGGGTCACTGAAGAAACAGAACCTGAAGCTATCCCTTTTGTATAAATGTTAATCATATTCTACATTTAAATTAATGTAATTACATGAGGACTACAAAGAAATGTTAACATACTTATTACATGTTAGCCATGCTCTGTTCCTTTTAAGAGTAATTCAGTACTTTGCTTTACATAGTTAAAATCCTATTCATTCTCCTTAATGAATTACTATCTTCCCAGCTGGAAATAGTTCTGATAACATTAAAAAAAAGAGTCTCATAGCCTTAAAGTTTTATTGACAGTATTTTAGGCACATAGAGATAGAGCAATAAAATTAATTTTCTTCCACATACCTCCATTAACATTTTTTTTTACGTGCTCCTTCAACATTCTTTACCAAAACAAATCATCTTTCCTTATCACAGTAGCAAGGTTACAGTTGAAAATTACGTTTCAAGGGGAGACTACACAAGAAAGATAAATGTGCTAAATGTTACAAACCTCGC
Organism: Empidonax traillii; assembly: GCF_003031625.1. Taxonomy (NCBI): domain Eukaryota; kingdom Metazoa; phylum Chordata; class Aves; order Passeriformes; family Tyrannidae; genus Empidonax; species Empidonax traillii. The sequence goes on from NW_020955806.1 coordinate 163,670, forward strand.
GTGACTCAAAAGCTCCCCAAACAGAAAATAACTGGAGACTAGGAAAGTGTTAGAAGGAAGTATGTGTGTGCCCTGCCTATGCTACTGGAGAAGCATATCAGTCAAGACAGATCTTTTGTTGTAATAAAAGAATAGTCATACTTACATTTTTTAAGTCAGTAAATTAGTTTAATTACTTTAAACTTTGTTCTTATTGTTAAAGCAGAATTAGTGTTATTCTGTAACACTTATAGCCTAGTAAGTTAAACTAAGGTTAATGAAAGAACAGTTAGATTCCTAGCAACAGATAACTATATCAATGAATTAAACACAGGTAAAAAGGTTATCACGCATGAGGTTCAGACTGCCACATCATTCTTAACACCATTCTGGAACTAGTTCATGTGCTGGGAAATATCCTCAACTGCAGAATTTTAGAAAACACCTGCTGGTAGCCTTCCAAGTTGAACTATCTGTTACGTCTCTGATAACAATATGTTTATAAAATTCACTGTGGTTTGAAACCTTATTGGGCCGAACCTATATGCAACACCCAGTATCTGCATGTACAAGGGTTTTAAATGCAACTGCTCTAGTACCCAGCTGGTTAGACACAACAGGACACCATGGAATTCATTACTTAAACTTTCCTTCATTCATGAACATCAGCTTACAGGATGGATCCCCATCTTTTATCAACGAGACCTTCCTTAGGCTAAATGACCCATGGCATCTACACACCCAGAGTCTGCCGTCTCCCTCAGCTATCTAAATTTTGAGCACTAGAAAGAAAACCAAAACCAGAAGAAAACAACCTTGAAAAAAAGATAAAAATGAGCCCTCAGTAACAAGCTAGATGTCCTGATACCTCAAGGAAAAGAACAATCTGCTTGGCAAAAATTGTTCAGAGAAGGCCAGATACTGAGCAAAACTGAGTTTCTACTCAGAAGTAGCAGTTCATATTTGTACAGCTGAAAATTAGCACGGAAACTTGCTAACACCACACTGGTGCTCCCATGATAGTGTCACATCCAGCCAATGACACTGTTCACCTACCTATACAACTGGAAGAAGAACTATGAGCTCTTTCCAATACCGTTTTTACAAGCTAGAGCTCCCATCTTTCTTCTAACCTTTGAGGAGTGTAAATACTTAACGGAAATACTCCATCCTCATATTTGTCAATCAAAAATTAAACAAGAAGTCATTCTTTTTTTTCCTTCTTGCCCTCTGGAATGATAACTGGGACAAGGAAGGAAGTTTCAATACTGCCTTAGTCGCACAAAGCTTCTGCTTTAGATTCTCCTTCATCAATTCTTTCTATCATTCCTTGGAGTTTTTCTAAATAGAAGTAGCAGCATGGTATTGATGTGATTTATCTCACTTTTATTGCTCAGTGGTAATGGGATTTAGATGGTGCATGAGTTTTTTTTGTGGCACACTGGGATCTGCATCAATACAATACATTACATTATTAATACATACCAATCTGCTCAACTTATCAAATTCTTTGAGAAAATATTTTACAGCTGCTTTAGTAGGCAATTTATTGCCAAGTGATCACCTCAATTTACAGACTTCAGTCTAGCTCACACATAAAAGCCATCTTAAATTCCAAGTTCTCCTGAACACACACCTAAAGGATAAACAATTGCTTTGTTGTATAAATTCACAACACAGAAATCTCATTTTAACATTTTTCCTCTCATACTGTTATAATACTCCCAAAATCTCCATTTATAATGTAATTTTATCTCTGTACAGTAACAGTCACAATGCACTGTTATACTTCTGAATCATACACTGAGTGCTGACCTCTGATCTTCCCTCCCTTACCCACTTGGGTTCCAGTTAACTATTTATAAGATGGAGATAGCATGAGGCTGAACTTCAAAATAATCTCATTAGTACCATTTATTTTCTTTAGTTATACTTTCAATCTCTATAACTTCCTGAGGAAATTAGTATCATGATTTTATTACACTTCTAGCTCAGGAAAGGAAAAATACTTCCCCTTAGAACCTGGTAGCAGTGGGTGCCCTATTTCCTGCATTGCAAGAAACAGACAGTAATACAGGTGATGCAGAAACTGCCATTTTATAGACTTCTATCATCTTGCTCTCCTCCTTTCCTGACCATTAGTGCCCTTTCAAGCTAAAGAATACTTACATGAAAGCTAAAATATAACTGACTACGAAATTCACCCCAATACGCTTTTTTCTGTGTCTTCTTGAAAAGCATCAGAGTAGTCAGGAGTAATCAGAGCAACTCCTGAGTTTGGGAGTATTAGTGTTTAGGGCTCCCTGTTAAGAGATTTACTTTGAATGGTTTGGACACAACTGCAGAAAACAGAACCTATGATAACCCACTGACCTAAAATGCAGATCTCAGAAAACAGTACTCAAGACTTAATAGTAAAGATTTATTAAATTCTCTTGTGAAAATTCCAGAATTACAGGTACAGATATCAAACACTAATATAACTGCCTACCTTTTGAACTGTAAAATTTTAAAAGTTGACATGGAAAAGACAATTTGAAAGTCAACAAAAAGTTCAATGCATTGAACTAGCTATTTGATGCTTCTATCATCATGATCACCTAGTCCATCTGAAAATGTGATTGTTTTTGTTAATTCCTTATAAGCAAGGGATAAAAGGATTCCCCCTAGCTACTGAATAGTTACGTGTTGACTCAAAATAACTTCTTAAATCTGCTTTGAATCCATCTTTGAACTGAAAGTGTAGTATGATGCTTTTCAAAGAGAGCAGGATGGGACACAGCTCAAGGGTAAAGTCAGAAGAGGTCTATGGCAAGCTGAAAAAGTCAGCGAGTCGCTTGACAGATCTCCTCTTTCACAAATTCTTTAATGTGCTTTCTTGGCTAATTATCACTCTGCTCCCTGTATCAACACCAGTCCATTTTGAAAAACATGACAAATACTCAGACACTGCAGTATAAAGAGTGCCTTCAGTAACAATTCTGATGGCTTTTTACAAAAAAAAAAAAAAAAAAGTGTCAGTGCAAAATTCAAGCTACACTGTTACATTGCCTGTACTCGATGATCTTTCCCATGCTCCTTTAGATCACCAATTGACACATAGTACCAAACATAAAAACACACGCTTCCCCACTCCAGCGTCATCAGTGGAATTTGTTCACTGAGATTAAAAACTGGCAATCCAGCAGATAAAAAGCAACTTACTTAAACTCACACCAATTCTTCAGTCACGCAAACTAGCCTTGGGCCAAAAGAGTAAAGAGGCACACATGCAGACAACTACTTCTGCCATGGTAGTAGCATCACAAAAATACACATACCTGTTCACATGCCCATAAATAGGCACAAATTAGGTTAGTGTTGAAATAAAAATATTTATTTATCCTTTCATTTTCACTACTGTTATCTATCACTTGGACAATAAATTGCCAAACTCTGACTCATTCTATAGGACAACTAGTCACTTCTAAGATACCATAACACACAAGTGAACTTGAATATACTTATGTCAAAAGAAAGGCATAATGATGCACGAATTAATATTCTGCACAAATACCAGATGCCTAAAAGTGAAATGACTAAGTCTTAGAAAGTATTAAATTCTCCAGTTTTAGAAAAATCATTCCACAATCTTAACTACGAAATTTGTTAAAAGCAAAGCTAGGGGAAGTAATGCTACATTTCAACCTCTAGAACTGTTTTTTTAGCCACAAGAGAAAGAAGGAAAAATATTGTAACAGCTTGTTCACCTAAACCCTGAAGGAGTACAGTGACTTCCTGAGTCTGCATTACCCATATTCACAATTATGGGAAGCATATAGAACACACAGAATGGCTACTGGATGAATCCTATATGTTTGCCATCTTTTATTCTCAGTTACAAGTCTTTTTTTTCTGTAAGACATCAATCACATATGCCATCATTTACCTACATGTAACCTGTAGCCAAATTTTGCACCAAATTCTTCCTCAATTCATTTCGAGAATCTTATATAACAGCACAATATCAATGTTCTATCTTTATCAAAGAAATAAATGAATGAGTAGCTACATAGACATCCAACCAAAATGTTCAAAGTCAGCACTAGAATTTTATTGAAAACAAAATTATGTTTCTTCTGAATGCATGACACTGGAAAAATGCCTGCAGTTGCTCATCAATTTCTGCATTAGTACTGAAATAAATCAAGAGTTCAATCTGATTCACTTATATGAGGTGTTTTTGAGGCTGCATCTATGCTTTCTTTGGCAGAAGCCTTTTGGTCAAGAAGGCACAGCTTACTAAGTTCTAGCTGGGCGTGTATAACAACTCTGAAAGGTAACTAACAAAACCAGTGTGTATGGCAAGATCACACCCATGCATACCTCTGGTAAATGAAGCAAAAAATATGTCACTTAACATTAGAAAGCAGTCATAAGATCCACAAGACAATAGTGTCCGCGTGAGCCAAACTTTCATTTTATATCAACAGTGTTCTTACTTTTGCTAGGTAGAGCACATTTTAAGACCTAATCGTGGCTTTAGGTAGGCTGGATGGAAATGAGGACAGTGGAAAATCACCTATCAAATGTATAATTTCACTAAAGTGGCAGACAGAGCTATACACAGTTTTGCTGACATCTTTTTATCCTAACAAGGACACATACGTTAATTGTGGCAATACTGTTTTTCTTATCTCTGTCCTAGCATATGATTTTATTCAGCATATAAAAATAACAGTCAGCTTACCTTTTTCTTCATCTATTCGAAAAACTCCTAAACCAGATCCATCTCTGATGGAATATCTTATCTCCCCATCTCGTCCTGCATCTTCATCATAAGCAGATACTGTCATTACTGAGGACCCAATAGGGGCATCTTCTTTTATAAAGCCTTTATCTGCAAATATGGAGAACCGAGGAGGGTGCAAGTTTTCATTCACATCAACTATCTCAACCTCAACGTAACAGGTAGAGGACAATGAAATGGGTTTTCCTTTGTCCTTGGCCCGCACAGTCAAATTATACAGTTGTGTCTTTTCATAATCCAGTCTTTGTACAATACGTATTGCTCCACTTAGTTTGTCAACATCAAAGGTGCCATCTCCACTGTCCAGAAGACTGTATCGTACTTGACTTGACTGGCCTAAATCAGGATCGTAGGCTTCTAGCCACGTAATAATAGTTCCCTCAGGAAGATCTTCTCGAATTTTAACATGATAATTTGAAGGAATAAATTTAGGAGGATTGTCATTAACATCTTCTACAGACACTTTCAAAATAACGGTTGTAAATAACTGAGGTTCTTCAGCAGGTTGGTCCCTAGCCTCTATTTTCAAGAAGTAGATGTGCTGTTCCTCGCGATCCAGAACGCCTACAACTTTTACAACTCCCGTCACAGCATTAATAGTAAACTTGTCTGTATCTGTAAGAAGAGAATATTTCACTTCTCCATTAGCCCCTAAATCTTTATCAGTAGCTTCAATTTGAATTATTTCACTGTTGGGCTCTTTGTTTTCGCTTACTTCAACAAAATAACTGTCTTGAAGGAACTCCGGTGGGTTGTCATTAGCATCCAAAATTTTTATATCTAAAAGGGCCCAGGCAGACTTCTGTGGTATTCCAAGATCATAGACAGTAATATTGAGAGTATACTTATCTTTTACTTCTCGGTCGAGGGGAGATAAAATTTTCAGCACTCCTCTTTCCATATCCACAATGAAACTACTGTCTTCATTACCTCCAGAAATAACATACACTAGCTTTCCATTGAAGCCAGTATCAAGATCAGTAGCATTCATAAATAATAAGCTGGAGCCCACAGGTTGGTCTTCTCTTATCTCAATGCTACTGGGGAGAGTACTTCTAAACTGAGGTGTGTGCACATTGACAGAGTGAGTATCAAAGAAAACATCCTCAACTTCTCCACGACTGTGCAATTTATTTGCCTGTAAGAGCTTCTCTGCAAGCATTTTGGCAACACCAGTTTCTTCACATTGCAAGTTGACTGGTTTGCGGCTATTAGCTACAGTTATGTTGATATACAATGGTTTTGCAAAGTTCTCTCCATCTGTAGCTGTAATTTTCAAACTGTAAAAAGACATTTTAGCACCTATGCCATCTATTAGTGACTGTTTGAGTGAAAGTACTCCAGAATTTGGATTTAGGCTAAATATATCCAGTTCATTTCCAGATTCAATTTGGTATCTCACCAACTGGAGCTCATCTGCATCAATAGCAGATACAGTTGTTATTTGTTCTCCAACACCAAGATCCCTGGGGATTACTCCCTCACAATTTATTTTCTCAAAGAGAGGTATATTGTCATTCAAGTTATTTAAAATAATAGTAACAGGAACTTCAACTTCTCGACGATATGGTATACCCCAGTCGGAAGCTCGAATCCTTAGACTGTAAACCCTTGGCATCAATTCATAATCCAAGTCTTCTGAGGTACTAATAATCCCGCTGAAATGGTTAATCACAAATGGCAAAGGATTTAGGTTTGCAATGCTATAGGTCACATAACCATTTTCCCCCTCATCAGGGTCTTTTGCACTTACTCTCATGACACTCGTACCTATTGGCACATTTTCATCGAAGGAGGCTTTATAGGATGTCTGAGTAAATTCGGGAGGATTGCTATTCATGCCTAGTACCTTAATCAATACTTTTGCAGAAGCTCTTCTGTCACTTGTCACAACTTCAAGTTCAAAATGGGATGCATGTTGTGCTTTTATGGGTTCTAACGTGGTAATGAGACCAGTGTGAGTATTTAAACTGAATTTTACTTTTCCCAGTGTGTTTTTAAACACATACCTTAAGTGTGGGTAACTAGGCACAGCTTTCACCATTACCACAGGTGTGTTTGGAGGGGCAAATTCACTTACTTCAGCTCTATAGATCTCTTTTTCAAATCTGACAGGACCAGACTTAAATTGTGGTGATGTCACATGAACAACTTTTACAGAAGAAAACTGTGGGGGATTCCCTTTATCTTTAGCTTGAAGGGTTAGGTTATATCCAAAAGGGTGACTCTCCCAGTCGATGTGACCAATGGCTTTTATTCTGTATTCTTTACCTCCTGGAACAGACCTCACGGTTTTGAACTGCTGGAGCGCATCTCCTGCAACAATATTTAATGATGCGATTTCCCCATTTGAACCCTGATCATTGTCCTCTACGGTCACAATTGCATACGTTGGATCTTTGTCCGATTCTGATGGAGTCAACGTAACAGCTGTAATAACAGGGGCGTACTCGTTGGCTTGCTCCACGTGAACAATTAGTTTTGCCATACTGCTTATGCCACTGCTACCATACAGCTTCAGCCCACGGTCCACCGCAAGAATTTCCATCTCGTAACGCTTAGTGTCCGAGTAGTCAAGTCTACCAGTTAGAACTACCACTCCACTAGTTGGATGTATAGCAAACACGTCTGTTCTTTCTTTAAAGCTGTAGTAGAACTCTCCATTTGTTCCTATATCTGCATCTGTTGCACTGACTCTTGCGATGCTGGTCCTTATCGCTGTGTTTTCAGGCAACGAAACACTGTAAGACGTTGGAGAAAACAAAGGCCGCAAGTCATTTGTATCCAGTACCTGTATCCTGACCTTCGTGCGTGTTTCAGCATTTGTATTTTTTTCAACTGCTTTAACAGTCAGCATATAATGGTCTCTCACCTCTCTGTTAAGGATAGCTGTGTTGCCTCCCTTGGTCCGTATTCTCAAAAAACAAAAGTTTCCAAGAACATATTCTTCAGCTTTGAACAAGTTCTCATTGTCACCAGAAATAATTTTGTATCTTAGGTCCCATAATGGATTTGTAATGTAAATGCCCATTTTGACTGGATGCCCAACGTAAGTCTTGGCTGCGGAATTCTCATACACAGTGGCATTATACTGTACTTGGGTAAATTGCACTGGTGGAGCATGATGCGGCCTTTGATTTCCTTCACAGTTTTCAAAGTGCTGCACCAGCAGCATCAGCAGCAACAGCATAGTCAAGTATCTTCCCATGGCAGCAACTAAAAAGAAACCCTGAAACAAGAAAGAGATATGGTAAGACTTATGACTGTTCAAATATTTAGCAAATAACCTTGATGCTTAGTTCAGAATTCATGCTTGAGAGAAAACTAGTAAGTTACACATCTAGATTACATGCAGAAAGTTTCAAAATTATTTACAGTAATAGAAACGCAGATAAATTAAAACTCCTAAAAAATGCCAAGAATCCATGAGATCAAAAGTCTAGGAATTACTAACAAGACAAAAGGGTTATGAGTTGAGTTAAAATAAACAACTCCATGAAACCACATGCTAGAAGAAATATGCCAGTGCAGTCAGCTATAAGCGAGCAAACTGGATATGAACTAATCTGGAGTAGTAAACATTCACTCTGGTTCTCTAGTTCCTTCATGATATAGACTTCTAATAGAAAATTCTCCTTCCTCATTTCACTTAGGCTGATGTCCAACTATGTGGAAGTAAACTGCAAAAGTTGGCTTGAAATTACCATGATTTCTTTAAAATATCCTATGTGCACCTCTTCCAAGAATTAAAGAAAACATAAACAGAGAAAATTCTGTATTGTATTCTCTCCGGCTCTGAGTACCCTTGTAAGAGTGGTGCTTATAACTGAAAAAAAATTTTATCAAGCATCACTAAGTTGTAAAGCCAATAAAGAGTGAGACGTATTCCTTTATCTCAGAATAGATCTGAATCAAATTAGTATCAAGAGCTATGAGAACAGGAAACTATCAAAATAACTAGAGGTACATTTAAATCATGTTTCTCCAACACACTCCAGAAATGACGGGGAAAGAGCCTAGAACAGCAAGACAGACTTGGAGGCACACCCTCATTGGCTTTCCCTTTTGACAAAGTCAGTGTAACACTTCCACTACCTAAATCCAGGCAAGACTTTAGTAGGAAGAAAGACAGAAGCCTCAGAAAACAAACATCTGGGACCACTTTTTTCATGAGTCAAGAGGAGTTTGGATGATACTCTCGGGCACATGGTATGACTCTTAGGGATGGTCCTACATGGGGCCAGGAGTTGGACTTAATGATCCTTCCAACTCAGCATATTCTGTGATTCACTCCCCAAAGTCTCTCAAGATACCAAATCAAAGCTGCAGAAGGCTCCCTCAATAAGTCCAATCATTAAACAAGATCTTGGGGGCAAAATTTCTTTCCAGCAAATAGAAAGTTATCTAACATTGTCCTAACTACTTTGATTAAGTCATACAAATTAATTTTTTTCACCTTTCCCTATTTATCCTAAATATTTTTCCCTTACCTCTCCTTTTGCATTTTCTTCTCAGGCCAGTTTGCTATACAAGTCATAGTAATTACTCACTCTACCCTTTCTTTCTTGGTTCCTGACTTTTCTTTCCCCCACACTTTAGCCCTAGTTCGCCCTTACCCTATTCTTTGCCTTTCAACCTCTCCTCAGTGCCTATCCTCACACTAGTTCTGTTCACCTCAGCTAAAATAGTATCACATTATGTTGTCTCCTTCCTCCACTCACATTTTCTCTTAATTTCTCCCTTCCCTACTTCCTACCTACTCAGGTAGATACATGAAAGATCATGTTGGTCTACATTCCATGGACAGCCTCTGCCCACTGGAAAACATTAAAGCAAATTAGTCTACTTGTGTCAACCATTCACTCCAAAACCTCAGAAGAAGGAATTCAGTCACAGTCATTACTAAGTAAATGATTTTGAGAATAATTTAAGACTCAGATCCACAAAAACTATAGGAAATATTGGAGAGGAGCAATGACGAGGAGTATCTTTTTGGAAAGAGAAAAAAAAAAAACAAGTGTTTTCCAAATCTAGCAATGAAGTCGCACGATTTAACTTATAAATATAGAAAACAATGAACAGCAAATAAGCAAATAATAAAAAGCATAAAAGCTTTTACAAGCAAGTCACTAGCTGGAACTAATATTTACAAGGTCTTAACACTAGATGAAGGAAAGGTTTAGAGGGCAAATGAGTGTGAGGCTGGAACAGTAACCACTTCAACGGGTTAACAACATTAGTCCTCCCCTATCTACTTTTCTTCCCAGCCTATAATATGTCCTGGGAATACAGAGACACTTGGTTCTCCAGGGCTTTATCCCCTAATATACTGCCAAGTTAACAAATATTTGCTTAAAACCAAAATAACCTCAAACAAAACAAACAAACTCTCATACACAACCAAATCCCTGCAACAAATAACTGATATCAATACAAAACTCTGAGCAATTTAGGTGCCTGTAGACTGGCCTAAAAGTCTAACTGGCCATATTAAGAAATTACTACATCACTTTTAAGTAACCAACAAAACCATTTTTTTTTCCTCCATCTTGCTGGAATTTTTGCAGCTGTTCTATTTTCAAAACCTACTCAATGATCAGCCCTTATGCTGATCTGTTCAGATGTTTCCCTCTTTTCTACACTAGCACTTATTATTATTATTACTACTACTACAACTAATGATAATAATGAGTTATGCTGAAGTCCAAAACCCAACTTTCTTTCTGGTATTGTGGCACCTGCCAACTCATTGCCTATTCTTATGTTTGACAACAGGCTATCTCAAGTGGTATATTTATATATTTATCTGTTTGTACCTTTTATCATTTGTTCCTCTCATCTCAGGCACATTAGACACAAGGTGTACCACACAAAGATGCATTAGACTGCTTTAAGGTATCAAAACCTTTCATTAATATTCAAAGTTGAACACATGTAGGTTTTACTATTATTGTAAATATTTTTTTGTGCCATAATACCTTGAGCACTTTTTGCTGCTCTTCTGTAACAGCTTCAAGTAGAGTCTGCTCAGAACTGTCAACGTGCAGCCTATTACAATGATGCAACTACCAGTAAGAGAATCCATTCCTCAGCAGCAACTCCTAAGACTTGTTGAGTCACAATCAAGAACTTAAAAGCATCTCTCAACTGAAAAGTTAAACATGGTAGGTAAATAAAAGTAATTTATCTTACTTGACACTGTTTCCATATTGTCATAATTTACAAAGCTACTAGAAACTAAAAAATGCTGATCTAGGATTACCCAAAAATCAACATAATATAGTCTTGGTAAATATCTAAAGTATTAAACAATGCCAGTTGCAAGGATAGTTAACTGCTAGAAGAAAGTATGAAAGTGTTAAGATAAAATGATAATGTGTAAGATACAAACTCAGATTGCTCATTACAGTGTGCCAGAATGACTGAATTTCAGAAACATTTTAGCCAAAGGCTACACTTTAAACTCTTAAATTTTTATTATCTTTGGAGTATGACCAGTTTAGGATTTTCTGATTCCATTTTCAACACAAAAAGCAACCGTTTGCTTGACAAATTATCATAGCTCTAAGTTATAAGAAGTGCGCGCTGTATTATTTTGAAAATCTACTTTCAAACAAACTTTGATTTCCTCTTTGGAAATTATTAATCAGCTGTTTTTTATGTATATACACATGCAGGTCATTTTTATTTATATGTATATTTTGCAGTGGGATACATAAGACAGTTTTAATATTTTGTTACAACATCAACAAAATTTTTAACACATCAAAACATTAACATAATTTGTACCTAGGAAAAATACTAATACAGCCTACAAGTACAAAGTATCTTCACATTAAAGGTATAAGAATAAATATAATTTTGGGCCTAGCAGAGCTCCAACTGGTAACTTACAAATTAAGATGACTAGGTAAGATAGCAGTCATAAAAAAGACTGCTTATCTTAGCAAGAACATTACAGTATCTAGACTTAAAGTTTATAGTTTGAGATTTGAATGTTTTAGGCATAAAATACAGAATTTAGTAAACAGCAATTTCAATGTCAAGCAAGCAAAAAAAAAGACCAAACCAAGCTTCTCTTGTACATAAATGTGTCAATGGGGAGCATACATTGAGGGATTTATTCCCCCAGTAATTAAAGAAAAGTTGCAAGCAGAAAAAGAACCTAAATCAGACTACACACCCCAATGAATCATAGTCCCTTTGCTATCCTTTTTCTTTGCGCAAGATTACTAGTTCAGTCCAGAAGAATCTACAGTAAAGACTAACCTACATAATTTTCATTGTAAGAATGAGACTCTGTGAGCATGGCTGTTACACCACTCTAGGGACACTCTAGGACATTCTGAGGACTAAAAGAGGTTCTTTAGTGTTGTTTCCACTGCACTTCTCTACTGAAATCTTTCAGTAACTTTTAAAAAAGGTAGTGGGGGTTTCACCCCATACATGCATCAGTTTCTTTGATTTGTAAAGTTATTGACACTGTCTCCACCAAGCAAAATATCAACTATTTACTTTAAAGGTCATTTTTAATCAGCACACCTAACTAATGCCATTTGACAGAAATGCATTATGAAAAGTTATTTTGCAAGTAACTAAACCATCACGACAGGATTCCTACCGTAGCAATCTACAAGAGACCAGGCAACTCTGTGAGCTGCACTAACTGTGGTTACACTACTCTTTCAATTGTTTAAAAGCTATTATTTATGTAGTCTGACTGGGAAACAAACAAACAAAAAACCCAAACAAAACACCAGGTTTAGCTGTTTCAATGTTTCCAGTCAAAAAAATTACCAGTGTATTTTGCATTTCTGGGAGGGAGAGCGCCTGTCTGTTTTGGTATTCAGAAAATTAACACATGATGAGAGTGTATGGTAACATTACTTCAGCAAAGCTGGTAAGTTATTCAAAAAATGTACATTGTCGTAGAGATTAACATAACAATTTCAACTTGTGACTGAAGTCCAGTAAATTTCATGTTTGTATTCCCCACATTATGAGTTAATCTCACAAGGTATTTTGATTTATGTTTTCCAGATCCAGATGTTGTTAAAAGGAAAATGCAGCAGCTGTATTCAGACAGCAGGTAATGAATGATTCCAAAACCAGAATGAAACAAAGATTCACACAGAGAATTTCAACTATTTATCTGTAATCAGTTACTTAGTAGTGTATCTAATACTGAACTCACCAGCTATGCAAGGAAAAGCAGACCTCCAATCTCTGTGAATGAGAGTTTGACCAAAATTTAGTGTGGCGCCTTAATATTTGTGATGACAAAAATAGTTTTGCTGATCTTGAATTCATTTTTAAACTTAAAATAATGTATCTAAATCTAAGATTAATCTAAATCTTTGAAAGTTTCAAGGCATTTACAGTTGTTTACTTGCACTGACAGCAGGGTTAACTTAGCCATACAAAGTTCTTTAGCATGCTGAGTTAAAAAAAAAAAAAAAAAAAAAAAAAAAAAAAAAAAAAAAAAAAAAAAAAAAAAAAAAAAAAAAACTATCCTAATACTGGGGTGACTACTAAAGCTCACCTTCCAGTCTCCAAAACGCAAGATTTTCGGATTTCACATAGAACAAATCAAAAACTCAAAATTTAAATAGTTTACAGCGTTAAAGTAAGGTATTTTACTCACTATATAACCGAGTATTTCCACATGGTTAGAAAAGCAAATGGGAAATACACAGCATTCTTTTCTTTCACAGGGAGACAGCAG